>NW_018127928.1:743616-756568 GCF_001952655.1 Monopterus albus
AGCGGTTCATGTTGGAGTTAAAACAGCAGTTACTTTTACTGAAATTACTGCAACACAGATAAGATTATTGGCTTTGGTCTTTTTAATGGGATTTGTTGACAATAAGATAAATGGAGCTCCTGCCAATAACAGAAGTTGAACCTTATTGAATCTGCTCAGTTTTAGTTGAGATCAAATCACCAGAAATGGTGCAACAACTAAATATTCAGATCTTAGCCGTGTCCACTGACATGCTGCAGGGGACTATAATGAGAAAAATGTGTTTGGAAGTCAGATACACAGGTAAAGCAAAAGGAGTGGAAAAGGAATGGAAATATAAGGACACAGAGTTTTTCCAGGCCTTACTTTTTCTCCAGACACTCCACATACTCTTTCTTCTTCCTCCGACTCTCCTGAGCTGAGATCTAGACAGAAAACCAAACAAACATTAGGAGCTATTTCAGTCATTTTTCATTCAATGCTTGACATGATGAGACTACTTTTGTTCTAGTATCTCCATTTAATGTCTTGGCTGAGATGACTGATGTCAGAGAAATGCCACCACTGATTCATCTCCGTTTCACCCTCAGAGCAGACGTCAGTCAGATGGTCAGCTCAGCTGTGAGCACAGACCGACAGTTTACCTTATTTTTAATCTTCCGTCGGACTCTCTTCAGTGCCTTCTCTTCACTCTTAGTCAGAGGAAGTTTGTTGGGGACTGGGTATCCCTCAGCAACCAGGGTCCTCTTCTCTTCCTCTGTCAGCATGAGGGGTCCTGAGCCCTGCAGCTTCTACACAAAGAAACACGCATGTCCTAATAAAATTACAACTATTATCAACAATTTATGTTCAAATAAACCCTGAAGGGGTTGTGTTGTGATTTTACAGCAGTCCAGCTGTTCAGATGCATCAAATCAATTCCTTGCTGACTCTGAACAATTCTGTATAAACACTTGGTCATTACACCAGGCACAAATGTGAGTCATTAACTTGAAAAGCTGCTGAATCAGAAAGACAATGATCAGAGAGTGAATTCTCTGACTTTTATTGAACAGGTCTCATTTTGTCAGCAGAATGAGGGAATTATTTAACCCCAAAACTGCAGCGGGTTTCACAATGAAATCCTCACCTGCAGGACAAAAACACGCTCCCTCAATTAGCTCAGCTCAACCTGGATTTCAAGCTTGTCATTTTTACAAAACCTAATTTCAAAAAGTGAACTTATTTTCTCATTATTTACAGCCCTAAAATGAATTCTAACAGAAAAGTATAACCCTGTCAATGTAATTAAACAAAATGAGGAGGGATGTTCTTTCACTCACATGTGGTGCAGTGAGGAGAGGTGACGAGGAGATGGCTGAGGACGAGGAGGAGGATGAACGACCTCCTGGCCTCTGTTGGGGTTGAGGGGAAGATGGCGGCAGAGCGAGGTGTGGGGAGGAGGGAGGGAGGGAGCCGTCACTGTCACCGTGATTACTGCTAGGAGGGGTGGGCGGGAGCTGGAGGGCATCGTCTTCACAGGAGGAGAGTGTTGAGTCAGTGTTACAACTTTACCTGAGCACATTCACCGCTTCACTGCTCTCTGTTGATGCCTGACACACGAGTGATCTGTTTTTGTGTTGTACTGTATCTGCTACAAAATGTAGGTCCACAAAAAATGTTATGATTGATTCTGAAATTCAGTATTCTTGTGATTATTATGACATTTGGCTAGAAATACAAATATACAGCCAGGAAGCCTGACTTCCTTATTGCCTGTCTTGGTCCATAAGGGTAGCAATGGCTCGCCGGAGGGCAAAGTGATCTCAAAAAGCTCTTTAAATACATTTTAGGCTCAGTTTCAGTAAGAAATTTTTGAATGCTTTACATCCCTGGCTGAATAGACAAGCTCAGAGGAACAAAGTCCCTAATATGTTTTTGACGAACAGTTTTGTTTTGGGGTTATTTGATTTTTGCTACAACATGTGGGTGTGTTTGTGCATCTGCTGTATCTACCGCTGGGCACGCTGAGGTACTGTCCAGTCTCTCTGGGTTCATCTTTTATGGCCACCGGCTTCACGTCGTCTTGACTGCGCTGCTACAGAAACAACAAACACACAAACAACAACACTGTTGATCAACCAGTGAAACTCATCAACACAATGTGTGTTTTGTTGTTGTGCAACAGGCCTGATGGATGCTAACCGTGTGTCTCCATCCTCTGTGCGGGGGAGCAGGGCTTAATATGAGAGGTGGCCCCTCCACAGGCTGAGGATCTAACCTCTGACCCACATCAGGCTCCTCCTGTTTCACCAAGATGGCCGACAGATCCTGACTGAAATTCCATTCGAACTCTAAGGAAAAGACAGAATACCATACAATAAATGTCCACATGTACATTTACAAATATATCCTTGTGTCCATTTGGCAGGTGTATTACTCAGCAGGTCCTTCTCTGTGAGAGGAGGCTCTCTGTAGGGAGGCTTTGCTGTAGGTCTTCTAATGGGATGTAACTCACACTTTGAAAGAGCTTCCCCAAAATGTTTGAGCACTTCCTGACAAGACTGGTTATTATAGGCTGCTGGATGACATCGCTCTTGCAACGGCAGGGCATAATCTGTCTCCAGTAAAAGATAGGCTGAACCAGAAACTCATCGTCAATATCCTTCTTCAGAAAAGAAACAGCTGCAGCCTTTAAACACTGAAGAGAACATGTATAATCAAGACCCAACAGCAAGATCAGAGTCAAAGGAAAGCAAAATGAGGATATATTTCACAAAGCATCACACAGGTAGTGCATTGTTTAGTCTACTGAAAGCAGCAGAACAGATTTTTAAGGACATAAGTGCCAGTACAGGGCTGCAGAGAAGCTAATCACTGATGCTCCTGGTACACTTGGTGACCTGCCGGGTAAGATGATGAAGGGGCTCTGGCAGCACTAGCCTCCTGAAATGACCTCTGACAAAGTAAAACTTACAGGGACCTGTGTTTATTGTGGATCACTATCACAATCCCTCAGTGACAGTCAGTGGGAAGTGCAGAAAATCAATACTGTTCAAACACTTATTGTTCAGCAGACAGCAAGACTGAGATGTGTTTTCATCCCACTGTGCTCAAAAAGTTCCTGATGGTGTTGCTCAAAACTTTTCAAAGTAGATTTTATGGGCAAATATTAGGGACAAACTCCATATAATTGCCCCAAACAAACAACATGACGGTACTGAATACTGTATTTCGACTGTGCTCAGTGGGATAATGGCAGCGTGAACTCCCACACAGCTCAGTAGCTTATAACATATGACATTGTGCTGCTCCTGCAAGAGGGCCTGGAGAAAATCTCACCACTGGGAAGAGACAGTCATGTCCCCTTGGAGATGTCTTGCAAACCAGGATTACTGAGTTAACTGGATGACTGCACAGGAACAGATGCTTTTCTGTTCCTGCTCCAGATTTGGT
Organism: Monopterus albus; assembly: GCF_001952655.1. NCBI lineage: Eukaryota > Metazoa > Chordata > Actinopteri > Synbranchiformes > Synbranchidae > Monopterus > Monopterus albus. Next base: position 747,031 of record NW_018127928.1, read on the forward strand.
TGTTCCCAGATTTTACTCTGTACAGCATCCAGCTAATTCATTCCTCATTGAGAAACAGAACCCAGATGCTGCAATCACCAGCTCTATACACTCCACAGTTTACTGCCTTCCTCTTCTAGCTCTGATCTCTCCATCTGGTTTCTCAATAGGCGGCTGTAAAGGAGCATTCCACCAGTTTTACACATGAGGATCGTGTTTCCTTGTCATGGGGAGTACTGCTAAGCCTGTGAAGGTTGTATAACTTTTTCTGAGGCTCAGAGGAAGCTTTGTCAAGTCTGAACAAGTGACTCTGATGAATGTGAGACTTAAAATGTTTCATGTAAGTTACAAACTGGGGGTCTAATGTTGTTAGCTTGACCCATATTTCAGACTAAGCCTATTCTGCATCACTTGTACCCAGTCTTTTTCTCAATCTACCTCATGCAAGCTGCCTAACTTTATGGAGGTGCAATGCTAAACCTGCTGGTAAACCTTTAGAGTTACATAACACACAATGTTTTAATGGCAGCATTATTAAATCAAATAATAACAATGTTGAAATCTTTTATACACATTTTTACACACTTCTTACAGTTAGTTAAAATAATTGTTTAATTGGACAGTGCTGGTCTGCACAGCACAGTGATGGAGACGTTGATGGGTCTGCATGAGCTGAAGGTTAAGTACGCCTTCAATAAAGACGTGAACACCAGGTCAGGCACTTTGATGTCTCCCGCGGCGTGTGGAAAGAGCAGTCGCAGTTTAACAAGACAAGAGCTGCTGTGTGTGTTTGTGTGCACATCATTTTAATCACCTCCTGGTTTCCTGGCAACATCCTGGTGGTAAAATGCTCTGACGTTTACAAGCAGAGTGTATAAGCTGAGGGGAGTGGACCCTCAGGTTAGGTAGCTGTAGGAGCAGCCTGTAAATAGTGCTTATGTTCACTATCACTTTACGGACAGATTATTTTCTCAAGTCACTGATGCACTGTTTGGCCTATTAAATGTTACAAATTGGTGGCAAATGTTCATAATTTTCAAAAGCCCAAGGCAATGTCTTTAATTGATTATCAAAATATTTGTCAATTAATTTTGTTGCAAATGACTAATCAACCATTCTTTTCACCTCCACTGTACAAAAGGTTTAACTCGAGTAACTGTAAATCACACCTGTGCATTGGCATGAAAAGCACAGCTGCAGGAAATAAAATAACATCATGTAGCTGTGACTGAATTAAGCCAGTGAGCATGCAGTGACATGTGACTGTTAGCATCAGCTGATCTCCCAGGTGTCAGTCTTACTCCGGTCCATCATGCTGAAGGGTGCTTTAGTACAAGTCTTTCCACAGACTGAGCTCTAAACACATTCATTACAGCCTCCCATTCATATTTATTTGTTTAGTTGTTTGATAAGAATATCACTGTGCATCACGGTGACTAGATGAGAAGAGCTCAGTAGTAGCCTGTGAAGTCAGTTTTCACTCTGTCCTCTCTGTAAGTGAGACCCTAACGAAGCTCTCCTAACGAGGCTGGTCGTGCTGCTCACCTGAGCCTCGCTAAGCCACGGCTCGACTGGGACCCTCTAACACATGGTTTTAATGGATACCAGAAGACGTTAGCTGTGAGCCACTACATTGTTAATATTTGCTTGCACATCTGTGGCTACTCTGCTGGTCTCATCAAAATGAGTGACACAACTTTGAAGTCTGATTAAAAATAATGGATTTTTGATTGTTTTTGGTGTTCATTTCCAACAGTACATGATGGTGGAAAGTTAACTTTTTGACGTCTGTTATTTTTCCTTCATACCCCCAGAGCTGCTCTTCATACTCAGATGGGATGTTGGCTTGATTAAGGCATAACTGACAAAAAACTGCAAGTAAACTTTGGCACTGAAGAAGGAAAAGTGGAAATGTCACATACAGTATAGTAGCTAAGACTAATTAATCCATTATATAGAGAACTATTAAGGGTTCTGCTCATACATGAAGCTTAAATACATATAATAGAATGGAGCATGATGAAAACTATCTCATAAGTTATTAAATGCTAACTTATTTGTATACCACTCCTCTATGCAGTGCAGTGCAGTACACTCAGCCAACGGGAGCAACCTGGGGTTTAGTATCTTGCTCAAGGACACTGACATGTGGACTGGAGAAGCCAGGAATCAAACTGTCAACCCTCCGGTTAGAAGACAACTCACTCTACCTCCTGAGCCACAGCCCAGCCTGAACCTTGGTCAGGGGATATTTTCTAATGACAGGACATGACATTTAGTTGAACATTAAATTTGATTTAAACACAAACACAAGAGCAGAACAACAGCAAAGCTCTTCTGTTACCCACCTGTTTCAGACTCTAAGCAAACTAAGGAAACACACCTGTAAATGCAAGGGTCACACAGGTATTTACAGATATAAGCAGTGGCTGCCCTGCCTCTTGGCAGATGTGATACGCCGCTCAACCCAACATGGGGTCTGTCACTGGCCTAATCAGGTCACGTGATTGATCCTGCCGAAAAGGACTGCATCATTTAGTTTCTGCTATGTTGCCGGTAAATCACTGCCATATCATAAAAACGATGATGAACATGAACAAGCTCATTTTTTTGTTTTTTTTACACCGGAAGCAATTTTTCTTCTGTAACAAAGACTTCAGAGTAAAGTGACGGTACATTATTTGCATTAGCAACCCCTTTTGGAAACATGTGAAATAACACTTGTGCTTGTGTTGCGTTACAAACTTTTGGATGGCATGCTTACATAGAGTCTGAAAGAGCTCCAAGTGTTGACAGTCTGTGTGTTGCAGCCCACATAATGAATAGTATACACTAACAGTATGTGCAGGGGCTTTAACATGATGTTGGACATACTGTGTTGTATTTGTGTAGTACTGTCCTGTGTGAAAAAATGTGAAAGGTGTCCTGGGTAAAAAAACAACAACAAAACAAACCTGATTGTCTCAGTCACCATTAATGGAATATGTGTTAAGAGTCTGTGTGTGGGGGTAAAATGCTGAAGCTGAAGGAGAGAAGTCCTCCCAGAGAGCAGTGGTTAATGACCAACGGCTCCTGGCAGTCGTGACAGGGGGTTAACGAACGAGAGGTGGTGGCTGTGTCTGATCTCAGTGTGACAGCAGCAGCATTAAAACAACAGATGGAGCAGCTCATTAGGAGCTACAGTAAAACAGCAAAAGCTAAATCTTTGTGCACAATCCACCATGTTTAATAGGTGACCTCCATACTCTGCTGTTGTGAAATGCTGATTGGCTTGCTGTGTTGCTGTCCTGTTTGTCAGTGTCAGCACAACAGAGGTGACACAACAAACACACACCATGGTTCCACAGAGGCCCAGACAACCAGGGGCCCTGAGGTTCACTGTCTGTCGGTTTACTTGCTTGGAAACTTGCACCACATTATCAACCAACCAGTATGCCAGTGCCGGTTCATAGCTGTGCATCCTCTGTGAAAAATCAAACCTAGCAGAGATTTACAATGTGCTGTCCGCACTGTGTTTAAGTTTGGCTCCAGATCGCCCAAACAGACTCACCTGGCCACGGGTGGACTCGAGTGCGGTGCTTCATTTTCACATCATACCGTAAAACAGGATGTAATCAATAAACTAAGCCATCACTCCCAAAGGAGACATTAGCGTGTCTCTGTAATCAGTCGTCTCTAATCTGGCAGCTCACCGTAGTGATGAGTCTCAACTCAGACAAACCTTATCTGAGATCAGTTTTCTGATCGACATAATTTATAACTCTGCTTGGACATGTTCACTGTAATACTGTCGGACTGGATCAACGTCTCAGCTGCAGCAGTCTCATCAGAGCGATGCCAAAATGACAGCTGACAGTGTAAAACCCAAAAATTATGCAGCAAAACAGACTCAACATCAGAGTGCAGAGCAGCATCCAGCAGGTGGATCGAGTGTAGAAAATTGCCCTAATTGTACCACAACCCAGCGAAAAACCTTCAGTCAACACAAAAAGATCATTTGCTCCCACAGCACAGATGTTTTCCACCTTAAAGATACTATACAATGTGATATGATGCGATACGATAACACTTAATTATCAGATAAAAGCTACTGGAATTCTTCTACTACTATCAAAGAATAACATAAGACAATGACCATTTTATGAATACAAAATAATCTTTTCTTATTAAAGCTTTGAAATCACATTAGACATAACCTCCCAATAAAGTGAAATAAATGTAGCTCATAACTAAATGTTAGTGATATACAGTGAACTCATTTGTGCAGTGTAGAGTAGAAAGTGTAAGGTAGGTATTCAGGCTTTGTGGAGTAGAAGCATGCTGTAAAATGCATTCTAGTTTAAGTTTGGCATCGACCATGCAAGGATACCGTAGACTCACATACATAAGATGTGTGTTTCTGTGTGTGTGCCTTCCACATGCCAGCTGCAGTTGACAGTTATGTAACTACAGATGGAAACACTGCTCGAGAAACATGTACTGTATATAAAGCAGCTTGGAATCTAAATGTTTTATGTTATTAAGCAATATTTAATGTTCACGGGTAGTGGTTTAGCATATTTTAGTTTTTATGACTTCCTGTTTCCTTTAGCGACACTATAAATTTACATTCTAGGCAAAGCGCAGGAGCGATTGTAACTCTATCCTGAACTGATTTATTCTGTCTAATCCCACCAGAATTTTAACTTCTCTTGGTATTTTGGCTCAGCAAGTAATCTGATATGCAAACTAATAAAATGGGTGTGATTGGATTAAGGGAGACTGAGAAGGAGAAAAAGAAGAGAAAATATGGGAGAGAGATCTTGATAGAAGAGACACAGAGAGTTTCCACTGGCTCCGGCTAAAGCTGCAGACTCAAAACCATATGCTTGTCATAGCATTGTGTGAGCCCATATGTGTGTGTTGGGTGGGCAGGGCTTAGCTGGAGGAAAACTGCTCTGACTGGGATCCCGCTGCTCAGACAGCAGGATCCCCAGGACAAACGGAGAACGGACAGACAGACAGATGGGAGAGAAAGACAGGCACTGGTAGACACAGACTGGAACACTGGGGGAGATGACGGGGAAGATGAGTCATAAAGAAAGAGGCGAGCAAAAGGGGATCTGACACTGCTCCTGCAGGCATAATAATATACAGATAAAGCCAATCGTTACACATAATATATGGGAGTCAGTGGATTCAGCCAGTTGGAGTGCAGGCTATTTGACAGACAGCAGACAGGGTCAGACTGCATGTTAAGTGCTGTATCAGACCGAAAGCTGCGCCAACCAGATAACCAGCAGTGTGATAAAGAACCAGACTAAACACCAGCAGCACAGCTGGTGCACATTTTTCCAGGAACCATAAAGCAAAACATCTAAGAAGAACTGATAGTGACATACCAGACTCGTGGTCCATTTTGACTGACAGGGCTGGGCTCTGTGGGGCAGAGTCTTCACTCAGAGAGTAGCTGTGCTCTGCTTGGATATCTGTGAGATTAAAAAGCCCCTTTCAGACAATATGCTGGTTTCATCTCTCTGGGAAAGTCAGAATTTTGTGTCACTGAGTCACAGGTTTATTCAGACATGACGGGAACATTACGGAGAAAGCCACAATGCTTGTATGATATCTAGATGCACAAGATCCTCATGATTGCTCACATGCTCTATGTAAATGTTTCTGGAATATTCCCTTTTAATGAAAATTGAAAACAACAGATAGAGAGGGCGCTCTGCTCTGATTATCACTGTTTTTTTCTCCCGGCGATCTGACATTTAAGCTGTGCACCTTCATCTGTCAGCATTCGATCCAGACTTGCTCTGTGCTGAAGGCGTTAAACGTTACTAGTTCCAGCCTGAGTGCAGCTGTGACTTTCATAAAGTGACGGTGCATTTATGTAGTCATGAGATCGACTTGCAGGTTTCACATTTACATAACATTCAATGATCAGCCTGACACTTACAGACAGAGGGAAGCTACGGTAACTCTGAGCAAGGCCTAGTTGTGCAGCTTTGGCAGCTGACTTTGCAGTGAGTGCCTTGTGGTAGCTCAGCCAGTTGTAGTCTGACCCAACAACTTGGTGCCTCCTCCTCTCAGACCCAGCACCTGCTAGGTAAGGGACACAAGTCCAGTGTGCTCCCTGCTGGCTAGCAGGCAGGGGCTTTGGCAGCGACAGGCTTTGTCTCTCAGATCACTGACTCTCTGTGGAGGGCCAAGCCAGTGTTTATGTCAGTGGTTGAAAAGTTACAACTCAATACATCAGGTCTCAGTGCACAGTGTTGGCTTTTGAATCAAACCAAATAATGGGACTGGGGTACTTTCTACCAGAACATTAACTGAGGAGTGCAGCAGCTGGCTGCTGTACTGGTGGATGCTATTCCAGGCAACGAGGTCATTTAAATGTGAGGAGAGAAGCATTATAAAGCAAACATTTCCAAGACAGTGGCTGGAAACTGGCTCCAACAACCAATTTCATTTACCTGCTGTAACACTGGAAATGTTACTGGCAGGAACAACCACATTTTTAGTTCCATTGCTAAAGTTTTTTTGTTGTAAAAGCCATTTTTCACAATAAAAGGGGGACTGACCTGGGCTGCTGTCGATGTCCATGTGTAAAAGAGAAGGTCTGTCTGCCAGCAGGGGGCGCTCTAATAGGTGGTCATCAAAGAAACTGTTGAATAATTCGCTGCTGAATTCGTCCATCTGGTCTCCAGAGAAAGGCTGGAACACATGCAGAGAGGCATGGAGACAAAAACTGCTCATTTTATTGAGTAAAATAATGGTTTTCCATGGGACACAGTTTTCTTTAGTTAGTCACTGCTCTGGAACCAGAGTGATGCTGTGATACTCTGGATGAATGAAAACCATGCATCTCCAAGCTCAGTGGTTCTGAATTTTGCTGAACAAACTAAAGTTGATGTAATAAACCATTTAATAACCTGGTGGATTTCTGGTTTAGGAAATGCACGATTTTCAAGGTGAAGCGAGAGGATGAGAAGCAGCAGGAAGAGTCTTTGGTGCCATGCAATTCTTTAGCTTGATGTGTCACTAAGACATGTAAACGTATTGTCATCAGCGGCGCTTCTAAGAGTAAAGCTAAAATAGGATGCCAGGATTCTACAGTTATCATTTGTGGGTATAATAATCTGCAAGTGTAAACATTAAAGCTGAGACTTCTGCCAAACTCAGGATAGTTGAGATACATACTCTGCAGACCAGCGCTGCAGCCAATCTGCTGAATCGTTTCTCCATCAATCACTGAGTGGTTTTGTCCATAAAAAGGTAAGAATATTACAAAGCATGCCCATCACAAGGTGACCTCTTTGCAGGTCATGTTTTGTCACACCACAAGAAAAAACCAAAAATGTTCAGGTTAAAACAAAAAAACAAACAATAAAAAAGAAAATCTTCACACTGGAAAAATGACTCAATTATCACAGTAGCTACAAATGACTTTTCTGTCCATCGACTCATCGCACTACACGGACTATCTGTCAGAGTCAGAAACCAGACAGACTGTGTGGATTTCACGGGAAGTCAGTCAGTGGGAAACGGCATTGACAGATTGGTCCTCGGTCTGGATGAATGAGTCACTGAGCTGAGAGATGCTGCTCTGGAAGCCTGGGACAACACGGTGCTCTGATTTCACTGGTTTACACACACACACACACACACAACATGAGTCAGCCAGTCTCAGGGAACTTGCATAAAACAATCCAAAAACATATACACAGATGGATTGGTTGGAAGCATTACTGCACAAGTTGGCTGGAGGCCCTTCACACGCAAATTAGTCTGATTAACAACAAATCCAACAGCTAATGTAAAGACATGGCAGGGATAATAAATACAGGCCTAACATCAGTATTTTTTAATATCAACAATGGATCGAATGTGTGGTGTGAAAGGGGTCACAGTCGCAGTCCCCCACTGGCACCAGTGCTTCTATAAGACCGTTTATGCTGCTGTTTATTTGAGTGCAAATGGTTTTAAACATGTTTGTGCATATTTTTCTGTTGCCTGGTAAATGTGAGCACTTCTGTGGCAGTCAGAGGGGCCTTGTCTCTACTGAGCCAAGACGTTGGTGCTCATACCCAGGCATTTCTAGATACGACTGGACTTGCTAAAAGGTTTGTTTGGCTTCGGGATTCTTGGCGTCATTAGACCTTGTTGCCTGTACGCACACATCAAAGCGTCAGTGCTTGTAGTGCTGTCAAACACAGCAGGAAGAGAGGTGTGGATGAAGGTACGCCTGCACACATTCATTATCTCAGAGAGTGTGTGTGTGTATTTGTGACTGTGGGAGGTTGAGTGTGTACTCTGGGACACATGCAGCTGTCTAATGAAACGTGGGGCAGACACACTGAGGTGGTGGGTTAAACAACAGAGGCGCAAGAACTTTGAAAGGTATCAACAAGAAGTTGGGAAGAAAGTTTGGGATTTCACTGGGTAAAATCACATATTTATCACCCTGTCAACCTTAATAAAGGTTATCTCCACAAACAGAGATGGAAGTTGACTTCAGAGTCAGTCAGAACAAACTCTCAACTAAGGCTCTGCTGAGCTACCGGAGAAAAGATCTGACAGCTACTGCTGAATACGCTCAGTGATGCTGCAGTTACCTGCTCTTTCACACATAAGTGGATACTCATTCACAAACAAGCGCACCCACACACAGGAACAGTAACGCCTTGTTCTCCTGCTGCACTAAATGTTGGAACAATATCCCTTTAAATAACCTTTAACTCTGCTCCATTAGGGAATATAGGTCACATTTACACCGGGCGACTCAAACATAAACAGTGAGAAGTTTCCTAGATGGAAAAATGTTGGTGAAACTGGCATAATGACGGGAGAGAAGGAGCAGAGGACGCTCAGCAATTTAAACAATTATGTGTGATCTAAAATGAGCTGCATTAGTCCAACAGTGAGAACCTCTGTGTTGCTAACACTCCTGACACTTTACTGACTTTAAGCCCAGCAGTACCAGCAGTGGCCCCTTAAGTTAGATTTAGCTACAGCAGCAGTTTTGTATTTAGCTGAAAACACCACCGAGGGGGATAAATATCTCCGGCTCAACACCAGTCAGTCAGAACTGATGAAGCCTCTTGGATGAGAGGTGAAACGTCTTCGACCTAGAAATCTAGTCCAGTTTTTTCAGCTTACTATGACCTGGATGACTGAGAATCTGCACAGAGAAGTTTTGTATTTAGCTTTTCTAGTTAAAGGAGTGAGCCAGTTTTCCAACACACCTGGAGCCTGTGGTACTTGCTCTCACCTGCTACTAGTTCAGTCCTGTTAGGCTAATCTTTTTCTTATCCATCAGCTGGCATGCTGGCGATGTACCCACGGCACCGTGTGTTTTCTAAACCCACACAGACATGTTCTGCTATTCCAGCTGATAAGACCTCATCCCCTGTTTCACTGATGATCCCTCCCTTTTTTTGTTATTAGCCTAAAGAGAAATCTGACAGTTGGAAATTCTGCTATATGCAGATGGATTCATTTGGATAGATCCTGAATAAGCTGCAAAGAGCTGGATGAATGCATGGTCATGATGCAGCCAAAAGTTAGCATTAAC
>NW_018127928.1:756584-759494 GCF_001952655.1 Monopterus albus
ATTCCTCAGATCTTATAATTAACACTGTGGGGGGAAGCGTCTCCCTGCAGTCGCTCATATCCTTTCAAGTTGCCTGCACCTGGCAAATCTAACCAAATGACTGAGAGCTGGTTTAGGCTATAAAATGCTACCGAGGCCATAAAAATAGCACAATATCACAGAAATAACAACATCACATTGTGTTTTTGCAGCTGATGGAGAATTTCAGTTTAATTACATGTGCGGATAATTTGATGTTACTGTGTCAAACCAAGTGGAGAAATGGTCAACACTCCGTGGACCATCATCACTAGTGTTGATACAAACCTGCATCACACCTACAGCTCATTTTATTTTCTCAAATTGTCTTCTTTGTAATTGTTTAATGATTTATCCTACAGGGACAAACAGGGAAAGATGCCGTAAATAGCACAGGAAGCTTAATGAGCCCCCAGGGGTTCAGTACCAGGTGGCTGATGCTGGACAGCTGCAGTCAGTGATCTGGACCTTCCATTACCTCAAACACTTCTCTGATGGGGGAGGATTAGAAGGAGAACACTGTTAAAAAGCAGTTGATAGTTTTTACAGGCTTCTCCAGTGCTGGTGTGTCATTAGGGGGGGTGGGGCTGAGGTGTAAACCTCACAGGGACACAGCGAATAGTTATAAATACAGACAGTGCCTCTGTTGTGACTGTAATTAACAGAGCCTCACTAGTTCAAGTGAAAGAGGAAGGAAACGACCAAAGCACCAGTGATGGTCTACATGTCTGGTGCCATGAGGATCATCAGGATCAGAGCCAAACTGCTGGTCAACCACTCAGCCCTGTACTGGAACAGGGCTGTAGGTCCTGTGTTAACAAATAAATCATGTGCTCACAGGCTTGGACATGAACATGTCCTTTCACCAGGCACAATCTTTATGTCACTATGGCCATGGATGGCACAGAGAAGATGTTGTGTTGTGTTAGACAGACTTCCTTTCTGCATGATCACAATGCACTACATCAGTAGTGTCTCAACTACAGTGTTTAGCAATGTTTCATGAATACCACACTACATGTACTCTAACCCAGACTTTGCAGGAACCAATAAACAGAACCAACCCTTCTCACCTTGTTCTGTCTTCCCAGTGAGGAGAGCTGTTCCTGATGCTGCTTCCCTTGTTCCCTAATCTTCCACACATGCATACCAGTGTCACTTGCACTAAAATGACCACACCAGTGTTTTAGCCTGTGTTTAGCTCAGCCCATTACTCAGTCAAGACATGTAGCCAGGTCTGCAGTATGTTTGCTTAACATACACAGAGTTTGCATAAGAGATCTGAAAGGTAAACACACATTTAGTCAGACAACTAATCAATTAGTTGATTGACAGCAATTATTCACATAAAGAAATAATCATTTAAGTCACTTAAGCAAAAATGCCAAAACAAATTGCTTGGTTCAGCTTTGAAAACATGAGGAAAGGATGCTTTTCTCTGTCATACATGACAGCAAACTCTGGTTTTAGACTATTTGTCGCACAAAACTAGAAATTTGGAGAGGTGATCTTGGGCTGTGGGAAATAATCAGAGGTACTGTTAACAATCTGCTTGATATTTTATAAACAAAACTGTTAATCGGGAGATTAACCAATGAAAATAATCATCAGCTGCAACCTTAAACTTAATCATCTGAAATGGTCACAAACTGATCAAGTGATCTCGCTGCACTGGCAAATGTTTCAACTGGTTTTAAGTAAAAGAGCATAGACGACCCCATCTCTGCAGTGAAAAACAAAACTGCAATTGTCATGTCATTATCCTCTAATTCCTGGCTGCCACATATAAGAGAACAACAACGTTCTCTACTGTGTTTGGCTTCATGTGGTGGTGTGTGTCTCTGTGTGTTGAGACAGAACTGAGCTGGAGTTCACAGTAAATCAGTAGAAGAGTATCCTCTTCTTTCTCTCTCCTCTCTCTCTCTCTCTCTCTCTCTCTCTCACACACACACACACACACACACACACATGGCATGCCTGCTTACATTCCTTCTGAAAGCTCAGCAGCCAATCGGCAACAACTATGCAAATGAGATGGGTGTGTCTTTTTAAAGCTGGAGTACAGGGTCTAAATGGAGAGTAGAATAGAATGAAATAGAATAGAATATGGACAGAGGATGCATTTGAAGAAAGCGAACACAAAGATCAGAACATCAGATGCAGGACAAAAAGTGTGTGCATAAGGGTGTGTCTGTGTGCATCAGTGGAGGCTGTGCAGCCTAAATACAGTATTTACATGGACTTGGTCCAAAAGTAGACTAGAACAGAATCAAACAGCAAACACAGTGAGCATGTTACAGCTTGAAGTTACTGCACTGTCCTACTATTAGATGTGTGTGTGTGTGTGTGTGTGTGTGTATGTACAGTACACTACGTGAACTACTGAGCCAGATATATTTAGTGTATAATGATTTAGAGCTGGACCAATCGGTCAATTAACTGCAAAATGACTGGATCAAGTCATTTTTCTACCCTTCTCCCAACATTGAACCCTTTATTAACACTGGATGGAATAACCATGTGAAGTGTTTGACTCTGTGGCTCCTCTCATCTCTGTGGAGCACTTGTTTTGGTCCCCACAGCACAGACACAGTGCCAGTTTTCAGCACAAATAAACCCACTGCCTGTACCCATCCAAAACCAAACAGCAGGTAAACATGGACAGTGACAACCTGGTGAGCACAGCAGAGCATTTAGCAGCTAAAGAGCCAAATATGTTCCTCAAGAGATCAAGCAAAATCTGCTGGATGTGTAATAAACAACTGTTCCCTAACAGGTTTGTCAAATCAGCCTCAAAGAAACAAATGTGACATGAGCTGCAGCAGCACAGAGCTACTGATGGGTGACGGCCGCTCCATCACTTCACTGATCACCACCGTGCCACTGCAGATT
>NW_018127928.1:759534-763860 GCF_001952655.1 Monopterus albus
CATGTCCTCAGTGGTACAGCCCAGGGAGGACTACTTTATTTAGAACAGAGACGAGGGGAGGGGGAGTATAAACCACAAGCAGACTGCTTGGCTGACTCACTGACCAGAATAGAGGTCTGCCTTAAAAACCTGTGCTGCTTTAAAAAGAAAACAGAGTGGGGAAAGAGAGAGCGAGGGCCAGGAGATGGACTAAAGGAAGAGCACCTCCTGCTCGCACAGTTATGGATGCTGTGATGGTATCATTAACTCTCAGTGCTGCTCAGTCTGTCCTCACTCTTACCTTGATTCAAGAGTGCAAGGCTCGGTCAAGCATGGCATGTACAGACGGCACAGCCACAGTTCACTTGGAAATGAGGGGGTATACATGGTCATAAATTAGAGGCTGCTTCCACTGTCATCACACTTATAGCACACTGTGGGTGCATGCAACCCTTTAGTATTTATGGAGTTAGTATTTTTCTTCTTAAGCAAATACTTCCTGTTGCACCACTTGTGCACAGTAACGATTGCATTGATTAGCAAGCATGATTCTGCTCCACCACATCCTGTTGTTCCTGATAAAGCTACTGAAATTTAAGATGCAGTGTCTCGGGTGCGATGGGAGGTGATGCATACAGCAGTCCTCTTTGGATGGGGATACGGAGAGAGGACTGGGAGCCACAGGTGGCTGGGTCCTCTGGTGAACTGTGTGTTTGCCTGGGCTGTTCTGCCCTAATATGGAGGGAGTGGAGCAAGATTTAATAGTCATCTACAGTAAGAAGAGACTGACAGACTGCGATTTGACAGCATATACTATAAGTGACAGCTATTAACAAGAGTTAACTAAATGCTAGACCTTTCATTCTTTCAAGCTACTACTGGCTAAATGCAATAAAGACACCAGTTCAACTACCTGATTTAAGTAGAATTTACCTTGATTATCAACAAACCTCCACATTTTTTCTCTTCCAGAGCCCAATGACCAACAGTCCTGAACCAAATCCAAGGATATTAAATGTACTATTAGAAAAGACAGAGGAAAATCAGAAACTATCCACAATAGAGAATCTGGAATTTCTGCTCTTTTTGATTTTAAAATTTCTCATAACAGCTGCCAGACAATCTAACAAATTCTAACAACTCTAACTAAATAAATGGCTTCATTAAAGAAATCAAGACATTCATTCTTTTATGAGCTGAGTGGGAGCCTTAATTCTAACTAAGGTCTAATTAAGAAAAACACCTGAGAAGTTAATCCGAAAGAAGTAATATAGACTAATATAGCCAATGTATTTACTGCACACTGGGCAGACACACACACACACACACACACACACACACACACACACTGCAGGTCCCCAGTAACTCTCCAGAGCATGTCTGGGAGCCTTAATTCTAACTAAGGTCTAATTAAGAAAAACACCTGAGAAGTTAATCCGAAAGAAGTAATATAGACTAATATAGCCAATGTATTTACTGCACACTGGGCAGACACACACACACACACACACACACACACACATACACACACACACACACTGCAGGTTCCCAGTAACTCTCCAGAGCATGTGTCGAAGTTCCCAGTAACACATATTGGTTTACACAGTATGAGCCCCGGATGTCCGCCAGGAACTCCTAACTGCACCGCCCTCCCGAGGTCCGGCTCCGGGCGGAACAGGCAGTAGAGGTGCGTTTGTTTTATGAGACTTTAAATGCAGACGTATGACTTTGTGCAAACAGAAACAGCACAGCGGTGCAGCGCACGGGTACCTACAGTATGTGGACTGAAATAGAAAAGCTAAACAAACATAATTAGCATGAAGTCTCACCACGTTAGTGAGGAAATCTCCGTCGCTGAGCTCCTCCAGGTCCAACAGGTTGGTCCCTCCGGACGGATAGAGTTTCTCTGCTGTTAAACTGTCTAAGATAGACTCCATCATGACTGGTTCACTGGACGGATGGTCAGTAGCTATCTGGATGGGTCGTGAATCTTAAAGTCAGCTCATTAAAATGCAGCAGTTTGTTTTCAGCGTGCTGCCTTCGGTGACCCGCCGTTATTTACACCACCTGAAAGTTCAGCCGGTGAGTCGAGCTGCTGCTTTGTTTCACTGACAACCTCGGAAAACGTCCAAATTTCACATCCTTCGCCTGGTGTGGCGAACACGACTCTGCCCATCCAGATGTGGATGTGCAGCTGTGTCCCCGCACGCCAATGAACATCCAGTGACTCCGCCCCCTGGCGTCAAGTAACGGGCACGCCCACAACACAAATCCAGTTTCGTGTGTTATTAAACTAACGAATGGTTTTTAACTATTGATTTGAGGTATTTTACTTGAGTATTTTCATTTTCTTCAGCTACTAGCATACTTCTAATCTACTACGTTTCATAGGTGGAAAGTAAGTAACTACATTTACTAAATTTAATTATAAATGTTGAGGTATTTGTACTTTACCTAAGTATTTTCATTTTCTGTTACTTCATACTTCCACTTCACTACATTTTAGAGAAAAACTTTTTACTCCATTACATTTATTTGATAACTTTAGTTACTAGTTCCTTTTTAAAATCAGATTAATCAAACAAAATACAGGTTAATTATCAGAATTTATTGATCCCTGATGGGAAATTCACAACTACCCAGCTGCATGTAGCGTACCCCATATTATAATCATATTGGTAGTTAACAATATCTCCACCTTTACCAGCTGCAACATTAAATGTCATGCACACAATCATTTTTCTTGCTTTTTTTTTTTTTTTTTTTCCAAAAGTTAGAAGACCTAAGTGTCCTTTCTGGAGTATAAAAATGAACCAGCTCAGAGATATACGATGGTGCTAGACCATGTACAGCCTTATAGACAAACACCAACAATTTAAAATCAATCCTAAAACGAACAGGAAGCCAATGGACTGAGGCAAGAACTGGAGTGATATGCTCATGATGCCCTGTATTAGTCAGAAGATGAGCTGCTGCATTTTGGACCAACTGGAGCCGAGACAATAATGCTTGAGAAATGCCAGTATACAGTGCGTTACAATAATCTAGTCTAGTGCTAATAAAGGCAGGAATTGCCTTTTCAACGTCACTAAAAGAAAGAAAGTGTTTAACCTTAGCCAGAAGTCTCAAATGAAAGAAAGCTGGCCTTGACCACAGGTTTTATCTGTTCGTCCAGCTTAAGAGCACCATCAAATACCACCCCAAGATTCTTCACATGAGGCCTCAGGTAGGAGGCCAAAGAGCTAGGAATATCAGAATTAACAAAACCAGAGTTACCAATTAAAACACATTCTGTTTTACTTTCATTAATATGTAAGAAAGTATGTGATAAAAAAACCAATACTGTAGAAATGAAAACTCAAGCAGTAATATTACACTTGATGTGTAATATTCTATTGCACATGTAGTTGTAGTCTGGAGTATATTCTTTAGTTAAATACCCAGAAATCAAAACGTGGGTAGTGTTTCAGTTATTTTTTTCATTAAATCAAATCCTCCCTCTGTATATAAACTGCTAATTCTAAATAAGATCTCAGTCAGCATTAACAAAATAAACTGCATTCATGTTTGATTTAAAATAAACCTGATTTTTAAATACAGCCACTCTCTTGATTGGTTGTTCACCTGTTCATGTGCATCATGACAGCTGGCTCCCTGATTGGCTGCTGGTGTGATGATGCAGGTATGACTCAACTTCTGTCCTGAGCTGAAGTGATGGGTGACACTGGGCAACGACCTCTCATCTCCTTGGTGACCACTGTGATGTCACTGCGTCTCCTTTTCATTCACTGTTGTCATCATTCTCGCCTGTCTGTCAGGTTTGTTGACTTTACAGTGAGGAAGGGCAGCATCATCAACAATTACACAATAAATGTGTGTGTGTGTGAGTCAGTGATGGGCGCACTCTCCACCACACTGCGACCACCAGACAATACCGGTTAGTCCTCACATCAGCCCTGCGCTGACCCTGTTAACAGGCTGGAGCGTATTCACTGTAGCACCCGCTCATGTTGGTGAATAACAATTGATGCTTTCATTTTAATGACCTCCATTTCCAAGCAGTCTATTAACATTAACCCTGTATTTGCCTAACTGCACTGAGTTAACCCAGGGATGCAACAAGATCTCTTGCAGCAGACTTTCTTCGCACTGAATCCCAGGAGTAAGACCAGGCCAAATCACAAGGGACAAACCAAATCTGTTTTGTACATACAGTGGGTACGGAAAGTTTTCAGACCCCCTTAAATTTTTCACTCTTTGTTATATTGCAGCCATATGCTAAAATCATTTAAGTTCATTTTTTTCCTCATTAATGTACACACAGCACCCCATATTGACAGAAAAACA
>NW_018127928.1:764897-784503 GCF_001952655.1 Monopterus albus
TGACCATGTGATATTTCAGTTTTTCTTTTTTAATAAATCTGCAAAAATGTCAAAAATTCTGTGTTTTTCTGTCAATATGGGGTGCTGTGTGTACATTAATGAGGAAAAAATGAACTTAAATGATTTTAGCAAATGGCTGCAATATAACAGAGTGAAAAATTTAAGGGGGTCTGAATACTTTCCGTACCCACTGTAAATGCAACCAAACCTTAGTTTTAATAGCCTAATACAGTTCTGTTCAAAATGATATGTGAACAACAAAGTGAAACTCGTGCAGACATCATCTTTTTTCTTTTTGTATTCTACATTACCTCCAGTATCCAGTATATGCACACATCATATAATTTTAAATCTGTATGCAGAAAGGTAGACTCTGCCAATAACAATGCAAATTTATTAACCAGTGAGAATTACAGAATGCAAATACACTGAAAGCCAGGATTAGAGCATCAAAAATGAGATATATCAAGAAAATCTAATTGAAAACATTCTTGGGTGGACAGGGTGGCTATAGACAGTCAGGTTCCCAAAAGAGACAGAGTAGACAGTGCACACAGTGCAGTCAGACTCAGCGCAGCTCCTATTCATCTTTTCCTTTTGTTGCTCCTTGCAGACAAATAAGAGGCCAAAGAAGTTCAATGTTTTCTTAGTCTTATTCCTGTCACCCACTCTGTTGCTCCTTCGTCTTCCTCTTTTTATCAGATGTCTTTCACTTATTGCAAAGTTCAGAAGTTCAGTGAGCAATGAGGAGATGGGGGGGATACACAGGGAGAAACACAGAAACTGCACTGAAAGAAGCCAAGGCTGTAATCAAAGCCAGCCTCATTCTTTACCCACTGTTAAACATTCTACACTGATAGAGCGAGGACAAGCTTAACTCTTTTACAAACACACTGACGGGTCTTTGATTGACATTTACATTTTTGTGTTACTGTTAAATTTAACCTGAATGTGATTCTTAATCCATTAAGCTGCTGCTACAACAGCCACCACTGATCAGGGTGGGCTTTACAGAGGGGTTGAAGTCAGGCCTCTCTGCAGGCTCTTCTTTCACAGGCATCCACATACTGTACCTTTGGTCACATACGTTGAGGCATCTTGCACCAGATGGAACGACTGCACTGCCCCCTACTGGACAGTGAAAGCCATAACAAACTAGGGCAAATTCCTGTGAGTGTACAGTGATTGATTGTACTTTAATGCATGTGACTGAGTGTTTAACCCACTTATCCACTGTTTAATCATGATCATAAAAACATACGTGCAACAGACTGTAGTAAGAGACATTTTATTTGTGCTTCAAGTTATTTTAATTGTGCATTTCTACCCTACAGTTCAAAAATGGACCCATGTCCTTGGAAATATATCGATCTTCCCACATATCAAGCGGTTTTCCCCTGGACTCTTGTTCAGCCCTATTAAACAGCCTGCTGCTGTTACAGAGGATGAGAGGAGCTGAAGTATTGGAGCTCACCCCAAATCTTTAGTTGCTGACACATTATTTCTCCTTCCAGCATTTTCTAGATTGCTTCTGGCTGAGCTGGAACTGGGCAGCAATATCACCAAACTGCAAACTTCAGCTGGTCACAGTATGTGCTCTTGTTCCCAGTATGTTTGACCAGTTTAAGCAAACTCACATGAAAAAGTCACCTTGATTTATACTGATTTGGTGTGAGTAGCAAAACATTAAGATTTCTTGCACAATCCTATGCCTAACCCTCATGAAACCAGAAAAGATCAACAGTGCTGCAATAACAACCCTCCAGAAGTAAAACTGTAGTGCAGTTAGAACAGGCAGCACATGCTGTTTTTTCAAATGTACCAGCACCTGGTGAACATTTTTTTTTTGCTGCAGTCACCACTGCATGGTCTTCGATCGGGTCAGTTTCCTGGTCAGAGCGTGGCGAACACTCAGCATGTAGGAGCGGCGGTCAGGAAGAGGATGCTGCTGGTCCAGCACCAGCCTGGTAGACACAGTAAACAGAACTTCACCAGCAGCCAAATAAAACAACACATGATCAACAGCTAGACTGAGGAAGATTTAAGGAAGAAATCTGTGTTTTACTGGAAATTATACATAGACTTTAAACCTGCCGGTTAAACTTCACATAAAAGAAGACTTTCTCAAGTTTTTAAAGTCTGCACACAGATCGTTTTGAATACACTTAATGTAGCATTCTCAGTCATAGTTGAGCTGCAGATTATGTTGTTAGCATGGAGCCTGTGTGACACTTGTTGTTCTATTTAAAAAAATAACTCGATGAAGAGCAAAGCACTAGTATGTCAGTTACTTCAAACTGTGTGAAGTCAGACATAAAGCAGCTGAAACACACCTAATGAGTTGAAGCACAGCTGCTTCCACAGCTAAAACTGCTTCTGCTACAGATAACTCCCTGAAGCCACACCTGTGCACACACACACACACAAATCATGAATGTAACACAAATACAAGGCACCAGTATTTACCTAACATAGTAAACTTTATATGCAGTATATGTAAGTTAGCTCAAACTGAGCAGAGGTTTCTTCTTTTCGTAATATTATTTTCAGAGTAACAGTAATAATGTTTAGCACCAGTTTCAAATGTCATATTCTAAAGGAACAATAACCAAACTGTTGTAAAACACTAAAGCACAATTTTAAAATATACAAGAGAAATTAAAGGTTTGTATTAGAACAAACTGATGAATACAGTACAACCATGCAACTGTCTTATAGTACTGTCTTATAGTACTCAAGTCCAGGACTGGAACTCGAGTCCGACTCGAGTCCTGATTTCAGGCCTTGTGACTCGACTTGGACTCAAACTGCATTCAGACTCAGACTTTGTTTTTTAATAGGCCATAATAATTTGGTATAAGATACTGATATTAGAACCTCTCTGCCTGCACCATGCTGTATCCGGCACACATGCATCGAAGTGTTCACTCTGCCTATGAAAATAAAGTCACACTCATCACTGAGTAGTGTGCATGTGTATGTGTGTGCGCTTATGAGTGCATTTGTTTGGCTGTTGTGACACACACAGTAAGTAAACTTTTTAAAATGTGAGCTGTGTCAGCTGTGTGTAATGTAGACCCTGATAAATCAGACTTGGTAACAGGGACTCAGCTTGGACTCGAGGGTTAGTGAATCGACTACAACGCTGCCATGCAATCACATGCACACAAACCTTAAGTCTTTGGCCATTCTCTGTCCTTCCTCTGTTGTCACCTCCCTCCCTATTTCCAGGTCAGCTTTATTCGCTACCAGCACTGTAGGGACAACTGATGCGCGCGCACACACACACACACACACACACACACACACACACACACAGTCACAACAAAGACTCACTGCACTTTAAGAGCAAACATAGTGAACACACTGGTCCTCTGGAGATCATACCACTGATTTAACCAGTATATTGTCTGAGTTTGGTCATTTTTACACACAGTACTGGACTGTCACTAACAGAGATTGCATTTCCTGTGTAGAGACGTCTGTGTACAGATCTCCTCCCAAAACTGAGATGTGTTAACACCTAGAGGTAACACAGAAAAAGACGAGACAGGACACTCAGCATGTCCTGATACAGCAGAGACCTTGCACCTTTCTCTCAACGTTCCTTTGGCTAATGAGCTCCCTACCCAGACTTTGTTTGGTTTGGTCGATGAGTTTTTTGAGTCGCGGCACCTCCTGGAAGCTGCAGCGTTGGGTGATGGAGTAGAGCAGCAGGAAGCCATCAGCCCAGTGGATAGAAGAATCCAGAGAGCTCTCCTAGAGGGGATAAGGTCATGTGTGCTCATAAAGTAACATTCTTATTTGACCGCAAACATAACACATCTGACATATTTGCTTTTTTTTTTCCAAGAGCTAGATTATCAAATGTATTAATGCTGATACTATAGAAACATGTTTCCTGTATACAAAGATATTAATATCAGTCATAATCTACCGTTAATGCTGATAGAAACATGTTTCCTGTATACCAAGATATTAATATCAGTCATAATCTACCTTACAAGCTATGTCCAAAATCTCCAGATCTACAGCCTCCTGGTCGACCACCCGACTGCATCTGTAGGTCACTTCTGTGGCACAGTGATACAGACACTTTGGACTTATTTGATTCATTAGGTTAGAGGTAGAATGAAACATAAGTAATGGGTTGAGCTATTTTTCCATATCAACAATGTTTTGTAACAAACCCTTCCTGCAGCCTTACCCTTTTTATGGTCGTATTCACCGATGAAGCGTTTGGTTATGAAACGCACACACAGCGCTGGAGACACAAAACAGACGTGGTCACCAGAGGGTGAACTGCCAGAGACACTAACTCATATTTCTCTTACATACTGTGCATTCACAAACATGAAGTCTGTATCTGCTCTGCTGCATGTTCATGTGTCATGTCATCCTTGTTTTGAGAATTAACCTCTTAGTAATGTTTGCTGCCTTCTTTAGATACCAGTGCTTTCTTTGTGTTTGGGTGGAAGGAGTCTGGATGGGTTCACGTTTGCTTGGCGGCTCAGTGTATTTCCTTTATGCAAGACACATTAGAAGGTTATTTAGGATTGTTTGAATCTTTACAGACAGGTTTTTATTCATTTTCAAGATTTAAAACTAATTATTTACCTCTTTCTCATACATCTTTCCATGCAGATAGCTTTGCCTGTGAGATTTCTGCTGCCGCCCCCAGTATACTGTACACTAATTTAAATTCATTTGTGGTGCCCAAAGCCTCAAAACATGTCTTTCCAGATGCAATGAAATCCCACTGAGCTTCACTGTGAATTGACTTTTTAAACCACATTTAGAAATGTGCTTAAACATCTGCAAACTGATCAAACTAAATGAGAGTTACTTTGCATGCTGAATCAGTTCCAAACTGGTCCTGTTAACAGAACTGAATTTTCTTGCAATAAACAGGGTGAACATGCTGTAGCTTTCACTTTTACCTGCCTGGTGATTCTAGCAAATAGCTTCAACCATGCACATATTAACTTGCACAAAATAGACCAGCTCCATCTGCTGTAGTGCAGGTGATGTGACCCAGAGTTTACTCATAATTGTTCAAGACCCTGTTGTGAGGTCCTCTTTATTTGTTTTCAGCAGCATAAGCCCCTCACTTCAGATTACTCTTATTAAACTATGCACAATGAGCACAAGTTTCAAATTACCGTACAGTCCAAACAGAGCAATGAGAGGAGACATGATTAGACACAGGCAGGAGTTTGTCATTAAAACATAGCAGCAGAGGTGACAGCAGTGGCTGGAAACACTTCAGTGCTCAGGATGAGAGGTCAACTTTAAACCTGTGTAAGGGTTCCATATATAGCAAAGCCTCTGACACCATGACCAAACTTTAACCCTAGACTTAACCTCACGTTTGCTTAAATGTCTTCCACATGCTGAGCATGTGACCGTTTGTCCAGCCTATGCTGCTGTTACATAATGTGCACACATGTTCACATTTGGTCTCTCTGCCTTCTTGCCTACGTGCGTCTGCCTTGTCCTTCTGCTTGTAGCTTACCTGTTTTTCCAGTGTTCTGAGCTCCCAGAATGAGAAGTTTAACTGGGACCATCTTCCTGCTGGGACCACTGTCTGTCCTGCTGTTTGTCTCTGCATGAAAACCCTACAGAGAAGAGCAGTGGCTGAGTAAACTCTGAGGCACATTACAAAACTACATGTAATTGCACAGAACTGTGGAGCAACACAAATGAAAAGTAGCAAACATCTACAGTGCTACAAGGGAAAAGAAACTAGCTAGTGCTACACTGATACAATACTGACCTTTAAATACAAGTAAATTCCAGCTATGGAGAGGAGTACAACAGTGAAGTCGGCCTCAGACACTCAGCAGACAGGGAGTGAAGAGATTCTTCTCTCCTTTTCTGAGCATGTGTAAGCATGTGTCTCTCTGCTTACGTTTTCGTTTAAGAGCTGTCTCTCTCTATTAGGGAACAATATATGACAAGAGCCATTTATCCAGGGGAACTGTGTCCAAGTCCAGGAACCGGTTTCTGAATCTTGATCAAGGCACAAATACTTTTAGGGACTCTTGAGTGATCACTAATCCTGAATTGAAGGTATCACCCCCCCAAATCCAAAAATGTTTCTCCCAGCTCACTACAAGCAGACACTGAATGTCCACAGTTAAAAAAGTCAAACACTGATAAAGAGATCAGCATCAACTCCTGTGAGAGTAAAGCGAGTCTTAGCATCTCAAACCTGAAAAGACCTCAGAGGCATTTCTAAAGTTTGCACCTTCTTATCAGATCACATTGTTCAGAGCAGTGATGACTACATGTACCCGAGACCATGTGACTAACAGTAAAATGGAGTTTAATCCATTATTGCCCTTCATTTATGCTCTTAATTTATTCTTTTTGACCCTTTGATGGCAATGAAATTACAGAGCACTGAATTCACTCCACAACCTGATTCACAAAACAATGTTAGCACATCTAATCATGTTTGTATGTCTGGATGCTACACACAAATAGATGAGGGGAAGTCAATGAAAAGATCAGAATCTCAGGTAGTCAGTTAAAAATAAGATATTCAGCTTTGTGCACACCATCAATGACTTGGGGGCCTTCACCAAAAACACAAACAAGACTATAAAGAGACCCACTCAAAATGGAATAAAGGCAGTAAATATTTTATTCACATGTCTCTGAGCTACATTCAATGAAAATGACTTAACTGTGTATAACAAGCATCAAGTACAACTTTAAATTAAGCAGCGACACTGTCTGTATGTGGGTGTTCAGCAAACCGACGGCTCATCAACAGCAGCAGCTCCTTCTGTCGCGGCTTTGACACATTTGGCCATCGTCTGAGAGGCCCTGCTGATGGAGTCTGAACACAGACAGGTTGTGGGTATGAGAAATTCATTTTATATTTGGATTTTTACCTGTGCCACTTCTAAAACACACTTACCTGTCATGTAGAAGTCCTTTATTGCAAGCTGAAGTGGTACCAGAGGAGCTGCTAGGAGGTCCTGCTTCACAGCCTGATAAGAACAGAGCTCCATCAAAAAAATGCCACCTGCCTCCTGTGATACAGCTTTTGTGTGAAAAGCCCTGTCTCCAGCATGTGTGTCTGTACCTTGGCAAGTTCATTGGCTTGTCTGAAGTAGTTTGCCTCCTCTACATCGTCGTAGCGGACCAAATTAGGAGACACCTCAGCGAGTCTGGATCGGACCTCGTCCAGAGAGTCGTAGGGTAGCGTCACACCAGCCAGCTGCAAACACACAAAGGCATTTCTTTCAATAACTGAGTGTTAATTAGCAATATGAACATGTGGGGGACTTCCTGCTTACTTCAGATACAGCTCTGAGGATCTTCCAGTCATCTCTGGCCATTCCAGGAGGGGAGACAGCCACCCTGGTGTGTTGGCTCCTGCCTTCAGTGTTGACATAGGTAGCGTATTTCTCTGTATAGGCAGCACCAGGCAGAATGATGTCTGCCATTGAGGCTCCCACATCACCATGGTGACCTGGAGAGAATGAAAATGAGTATATTCTCAGAAGAACATTTTGACTTTTGCTCTCATGTTTTCTATCAAATATGTGTATGCATTGTGGCACGTATGTGTACCCTGGTAGATGATGAGGCTGTCTTTAGGCAGATCGACTCTGCTGATGCAGCCACCATCAGCTCCCAGCAGGTACAGGACTTTGGGAGGATTCTTCCTGATGGCGTCCACTCCGGCCTTGTAGCCCAGGTCCAAGGCAGCCACCTGACTGGCCACTCTGGTAACACACACAAAGTATGAACAGGGGAAACCTACTGTTCTTCACTCAAAGGCCAACTATGTATTAAATCCCCCCTAATGTTATGCATGTTCAAAGCAAAAAAGCAGATCACAGCAGCTTAAATCTACAAGAAACATCACTGCCAAGCTGTACCTGTGCAGTACATTGAGGACTTTCCATCCCTCCTCCACTCCACTGCTAGTTCTGGCATTCTGTGCAATTGTGGAGACAGCACTCAAAATGGCAGCTCCATCTTCTCTCTGCAGAGCGCTGCTGCCCACAACCACTACTGGATGCTTAGCAGCTGAAAGCACCTGGACACAGGGACAGGAAATGAAACCAAACTTCAAATAAATATTACTTGGAATTCAATGGAAAACAAACACATCAGTTCACGTGTGTGTGTCTGTTACCTGACAGAAGGGGTGTGTGCCATTAGCCAGCTCCTTCAGCACTGAAGTCTCTTGGCCCAGGTGGTCGTATGAATAACTGAGGTCAACGTTGTGACCCACTAAGGCAACACGCAGCTCATTATGGAGCCAGCTGATGGAGGTTGGAGGTTACATGTACAATTATGTGACCGAGTGAACGACAAACTGACAGTCCATCAAATAACATGCAAACAAATGACTTAATAATGCAAGCAGAAAGACTGTCACAGCCTGTGCTGGCTGTGACGTACAAGAGGAAATTAAATACTGACTTTAAAGTGTGACGTAGGACTGTACCTCTTGCGGATTCGGGCATTGAACATCGGGGCTTCATAGCGTGGATTGGTTCCTATGAGCAGCAGCACGTCACACTCCTCAATGCCGGTGATGCGGGAGTTCAACAGGTAGTTGGAGCGCAGGTCAGTGCTGCAGAGAGAACAAGGAAAGCACAGCATAAAGTCAGTGACACACACACCTGGAGAGACTGTGCAGACTTTGTACATCACACACGTTTTTGCATTCTTGCATCTTTCATGCACAGAATCATTAGGTAGGTAGGACTTGATTGATCCCACAATAAAGGGGAAATTCCTGTGTTCCAGCAGCAATAGAGAGCAGCAACAAAACACCATAAAAACAAACACCACACACATATCTTGAGAAACAAATTCCAAAGTACCTAAAACCAAACAGAATATAGTATTTGATAGGCAATCAAGAACAAGAATGATCCTTCCACAATTAATCCCTGAGAACAAATCAAAATACCTAAGAACAAGACCAATTACAAGACAAGACAGCACAGCAACAGACTTACCCTGCTCCCGACATGGGGAAGACCTCCTCAGTGCAGAGGTTTTCTGAGTTGAGCCTGTTGAGGAGATCTTTGAGGGAGACCAGAGCTTCAGCATCGGCCATTCCTCCTGCTATGGCTGCTACCTCACCACCCTGCACGCTCTGCAGCTACACACACACATTTAGGGATGTCGCAGCTGTCACACAGACACATTTGATTGCATAAGCAAGACAAAACTATCTAGTCTTCTAGATAGTTTTGACACACACTTACTGCTCCAGCAACACGACTGAGAGCATCCTCCCAGGTGGTGGGGATCAGCTGACCTGAGTCATCCTTCACCAATGGCTGGGTCAGCCTCTGTCTCTTCAGACCATCATATGCAAACCTGAGGACACACATTTTGGGCACATCTCTTTAGACAAGTTAGCAACAAATATAACTTGTAAGTATGAATTAAGTAAAATCTGATGTTTTAACCATAATCGAGCACTCACTTTTACAGAATACTGATTTAACTCAAACTAAAATGTGATAATGTTTTCTGTCTGTGTCCAACCTGGTCTTGTCAGAGATCCACTCTTCATTGATGTCTTCATTCAGCCTGGGAAGCACCCTCATCACCTCGCCTCCTCTTGTGCTCAACACGATGTTACTGCCCACAGCATCCAACACATCAATAGACTCTGTTTTTCTGCAAAGACAGCAAAAGATGAAGATAAAATCAGTCAAAGATGAGCATGCTCATTAACTAAAAGGACTTTACCTCACTTTAGAAGTTCAAGAAATGTAACCAGCAACTGTGTGCTCTGGTTTTATATAACAGGAGTTAGTCTACTAGCTTAACTCAGCTATCAGACCCTTTCCTACCTGGTCTCCCATGGTCGTGAAGTGAAAGCATAGGGTTTGGAGGTGAGCGCTCCCACAGGACAGATATCAATAACGTTGCCCGACAGCTCTGACATGAACATCTTCTCTACATACGTCCCAATCTGCAGGTTGTTTCCTCTTCCTGTTGTTCCCAGGTCTTCAACACCTGCAATCTCACTGGCAAAACTGCAGATAGACACACAGACACACACACACACACACACACACACACACACACACACAGAGGAATGCATGAATGTGCTGTTAGGGGAGGACAAACAACATTTCAACACATTTGTAGTTACCTGAAATGACACCACATTATTCCTGATAGATATAAATGAGGATGTTTATGACGCACTCACCGGACGCAGCGTGTGCACTGGATGCAGCGGGTCATGATGGTTTTGATGAGTGGCCCGATGTTCTTGTCCTCCACTGCTCTCTTTCCTTCTGTGAAACGACTGCGGTCTGAACCAAACTGCATAGACTGATCCTGGGAACACAGAGGGCAGGGAGTTAAACAAGGAAAACATGAAGACTGTCCACAGAAATGTAATAATTTAACACGTCCAGCACTACAAACTTTATTCCATTTGCCATTGTATCATGGTCATGCAGCAGCTGTTGTCTGAGCACCATGGCTAGATACAACTAGGGATAAATGAAAGTATGTTTTTTGGGGTGAACTGAAGCTTTACCCTTCCAAAACTTTTTTCTATTTACCTGCAGATCACACTCTCCTCCCTGATCACAAATGGGGCAGTCCAGTGGGTGATTGGCCAACAGGAACTCCATTACTCCCTCTCTGAGGACACACACTTTTTTTCAGCCTTTACAATACTTTGCCTAGAGTTTCAGACATACTGGGACAGAATCATATGTTGACCACAGACTCTGTACCTGGCTTTACGTGTCTTCTCTGAGTTGGTGAGGATGTTCCAACCCTTCATAACGGGCATGGCACAGGCTGCTACAGGCTGACAGCACATGACAGCACACAAACACACACACCACTTAGACATTAATACAGCAAGAATTTACAGCAGTGTCTATACTAAAGCATCAAGTCAGCTGCATTATTACCTTTGGAGCTTTTTCAATCTCAACCAGACACATACGGCAGTTTCCTGCCACTGAGAGACGCTCATGGTAACAGAACCTGGGTATCTGGATTCCCGCCTTCTCACATGCCTGATAGGCAAATAGACATCACCCTGATCAGTTTACTTTACAATACAGTAGACTGGTCTTTGATGTAAAATACACATCCATAAGTTAGTGGAACTACAATAATATGTGGATACTTGTCAAATTACACTCTTTGATAAATCAATTAATAACATCCTCTATTTTTATTCATGTTCCTGAAATGTGTACATTTTAAGCAGAAGAGCATAAAGAACCCCAAAAAGAGCCAAATGTTAAACACACACGGACACAACAATCGGCAGCAGGAAGGGAATGTATGAAACATCAGTATTACTTTGCAGAACAATTATCTGATGTTTCTTACCTGCAGTACGGTAGTTCCAGGCTCCACCTCCACTGGTTTCCCATCCACAAACACTTCCACCATATTGCTGGCAGCACGCACTGGAGTACGCACTGAAACAAAGTACACAAAGGCCAAATTTACTAGAAATAACCTAAAACCAACCTGACATGTAGTTCATCAAGACTATCTGCTAACAAAAACTAACATTTTCCTTTCAAAACATTAGTTATACAAATAAGATACTTGCTGCAGGTATATACTTATACTCAAGATTTTACCATAAACTCAAAAAATACACTGCACACTGTAAGTATAATGGAAACTAACCAGACCATAGTGTCTGAAATACAGAAAATACAATAATTTCCACATAAGACATGAAACAACACTAATGAAAGTTGTACTAGAATGAGTGATTTTACATCCATATGCCAGCATAATAAAAAAAAATATACACACATACACCAAGACCCTGCTCAATTACAGTACAGAGAATATTGTGGCTACTAGACAGACAAACCCTTACTAGTGTTGGAGGGAGACAGGCTGCCCTTGGCGGCTCCGGCTAAAGCTCGGCCGATGGTTGGCAGTCGTAGCATGGCGCTGTGAGAGGAAAACAGCCAGCATATGAGCTAACATGCCATGCACCAAACTCCAATATAAAAAATTTACAGTCCGAGAGAGATCTGGATACTGTGTATCCTAACCCAAATGAAACTCATTGTAATAACATTTTTAAAAATATGTTAATCTCCCAACTGTTTCTTGTTTATGTGATTAACTATGTATTGTATTAAATGTCAAAAAAGTTCACCACAACTTCCAAAACCCAAACATAATCATATTTAATAACACAGAAAACCACATAATTAAATGTTTAGCTTAAAGCACGACTTAAATGGTTAATTATCAGTTGTTGCTGATTAATTTTCTGTAAAACGATTAAGTGTTAAACAAACCCTCTGCCAAGTACTAGTTACTACAGATGTGTTAAAAATAATGTGTGTATATTTGTTAATACCGTAAATAAGGAAGTATAGCTGCCAGATTTTTAGTCGCCTTCTCACAATATAATTTCTCTACTGCAGAGAGTATAGTGCATTTAGAAGACCATGGGGATATTTGCACAGTTTATTGAACTACAAAATTACATTATCTCCAATTTTGATAATAAAATGTTTTCTGTTTTAAAGTAAGATACATTTTACTCATTGTGTTCATAGCAGTAAATTATGAGAATTAAGTCCATTTTAACCTTAACATTAACAGTTGTGTTAATTAAAGGAAAGGATGTTCTTTGGGATTTTATGAGTTAATACATATCAAGATGATAAACTTGTAATGCGGTGAGAGTGTATAGAACCAGGGGTATAGTAACTGGTGCTAGCTAGCTTACCAATTGTTACTGTAAACAACAACAAATGTTACTGTCACCCTTCCACGTAATGCTTCAAGGAGATAATGCACAGAGCCATTAAACAATATATATATATATATATACAGTTTTAGCAGTATGGACAAATGAAGCAACTCATGCGTTCATGCACCTTTTACTGAAGATTCATTGTATGCAGGCTAACAGGGTAAGCTAACAGTGCTACTCAAGGACAAATGCAATGTTATTAGAGGGGTACTGCTGATAATAAGGCCAAACGTTTAATTTTTAAGTGTTTTTTGCAATTAAACAACATACAGATTTAAACATTGTTACATGCACAATGTGCTTCTGATTCTTACCTTTTGCTATTTGGCCTTCTAGACCAGAACAGCGGTGACGTGAGTGACTATCAAACGAGTTTGCGGAAATAACATGGTGCACTTGTTCCGTTTGTAACGAAGTATCAGATTTCACAATAAAAGCAACATTTCTTTTTATGTCATCGTCTCAGCAAACCACTCACACGCAACTTTTCTACCAAAAATTAAACTATGAATTTAGTTAAATTTGTATTAGTTAACGCAACAAAAAGGTTTACATCACTGTGGGACAATTTCGATTTCCTCTTCGACTTCATTTCCCATGATGAACCGGGTGTTTACCGGAAGTAACTACGTGTTCGTTTTCGCGATAGTTCAGGAAGCGTCTATAAACAGCTACAGAAACCAGCAGGTTTTCGTGCTTTCTCTTGTCAAGGAGTTCTGCAAAGAGGTAAACATTCCTCACTATAGTTATTTTTGTTTGTTATGTGCTTACTAATAGCCACTGCTGCGTTAATGTCAATTGTCTTATAAATTAAACTGACTAGGCCTTCTCATCCAATAGACTAGTTAGCTACAAGCTGACTCTGCTAGCAAGCACAGCGTCAGAGAAGAGGGTAAATAAATTATTCAGCGTTTGTGGGACAGAAACACAGACATATTGAGAGTAATACATCCATGGGTTGAGACTGATTACGTAGTAAGTAACCTCTGTAATTGGTTTGCATATGAAGAATTTTGCATAATGTTACAGTACCGTCCTCTGTTTTAGAGCAGTTTTGTCAATACTAATACAAAGCTTTGTCTGTGTCTTGTCGTAAACATCCTGTAGGTTGACAGCAACTTCTCTCTGCGTTAGCAGGACAGACGTGGTTCAGTAAAGCAATTTAAATACAATTTTCTGTGTAATATTGTATGTATTTCAGCTCATCAGAATGTTATCCCCTTTATCCCGGCTTCATTCTTAATTTTATCAAATAATCACGTAGCACTCGATCCCAGAACTCACTTTGTTCCAGTTAAGTTGTACAGAGCATCTGGGGATGTATGGTAAAACAGTGTGGCAATAATAACATTTAAAATTGAGGGCAAGAGCCAGGAATGATAGGTCATTACTGATTTGTTGTCCTGGTCAATGTAAATACAGCAGTATATTTATTGTGCTTCTTATTTGTCATTACACTGTTTACATTCCTCTTCATCTACAGAGCGATTATAGATAATCTTCAGAATAAAACAAAGTATCAAAAACAATACTAGAACTGTTCAGATGTAAGTAAATAAGTACACTCTAATAGAACATTTCAACCTGTCTTCCTCTCCTTTATCTTCCATCCTTTCCCCACCTGTCCTTACCTCCCTTATTCCTTGCACACCTGAAATCAAATTTTCAGCACTATGTTGCCGACCACATCGCCACACAGCAATGGTGCCCTCAGTCCCAGGGATGCTGCACGCCACACGGCAGGTGCCAAACGCTACAAGTACCTGCGGCGGTTGCTGCATGTTAGGCAGATGGACTTTGATTTTGCCCTGTGGCAGATGCTTTACTTGTTCACGTCACCACAGAGGGTCTACCGCAATTTTCACTACAGGAAACAGACCAAGGACCAGTGGGCCAGGGACGATCCAGCTTTTCTGGTTCTGCTCAGCATCTGGCTGTGTGGTGAGTCTGTTGTTCCTCGTGCTTTCACTTAGCTCCTTATTTAACTTTACAGTGTCAGTAAACACTTGGTGTCAGTAGGCAGCCTCTGTATCACGGGTACAAACTCCCTAGTTTGATTATATTTAAACAAACTTTGCTGCATTGTGGGTCATTAGATTTATTCTTAATGCCTGCTGGTCAAATCCTGGTATTGTCTCTGTACAATGAAAACTGAACACTCCCTATATTGATCTGCAGTGTCAACAATAGGCTTTGGTCTGGTGCTGGACATGGGGATCCTGGAGACTCTGAAACTACTGCTGTGGGTGGTCTTTGTTGATTGTATAGGGGTCGGTCTGCTCATATCAACACTCATGTGGTGAGTAGCAAGACTGTCTGGTTGGGATGAAAGTAATGGCATCTTCTCCTGTTACTGTAACTGAGACATCACTCTACAGGGAACTCACTTGGCTCTGTACTGTAAGTGAAATATTCATTTTGTCTTTTCCAGGTTGATCGTCAACAAATACCTACGAAAACAGCCCAGCAGAAATTTTGATGTTGAATGGGGCTACGCATTTGATGTTCATCTCAATGCTTTCTACCCACTTCTAGTCATCCTGCATTTTCTGCAGCTCTTCTTCATCAACCGTGAGTAGATTGTCTGTTTGTGTGAGTTTTATCAGTGTCCCTGAAATTGCATCATTCACTTCAAGGAAATAAACTTTTTAGTACAGTTAACTATGCATGTTATGTCTTAGATGAGTGTAAAATGTTTCTTTTGTGTTGTCTGTTTTTCATTTAGTATTATCATTAATTAAATATCCGAGGAAGTTGTGTCAAGTTTATTCAATCACCTATAAAAATGGCACTAACAGAGATCCAGTGTGGCTCAGTGTAGTTTGTGTTTGTCAAAACGACTAAGACAAAAACCGAATCTGAGTCAGGTGGCAACATGAGCTCTGTTTGATTACAGCTGCCTTAAAGTAGAGTTAATTGCGTTAGAGTTAATACATGATGTGTGTGTGTTGTTTCAGATTTTGTGATGATAAACTCCAGCTGGTTTGTGGGATACTTTGTCGGGAACACTTTGTGGCTGATCGCCATTGGCTACTATCTCTACATCACCTTCTTAGGGTACAGCGGTCAGTCCTCTGTGCATTTAATTGTTCAAAAATCAGTTCCATTATTGGCTGCTGTGTTTATTTCCATGTAGTAGTTAAGCAGGAAGTCACCATTAAGCATTCACTGTTTCCCAAGAGGTATACAGTAGTTTACTGGCACAAAGTGTTTGCTGTGTGTAACTCCCTCATCCTCTGTCCTCACAGCCCTGCCTTTCCTGAAGAACACGGTGGTGCTGCTGTACCCTTTCGCTCTGCTTGGCTTTCTCTACGTCCTCTCCATCTCTCTGGGCTGGAACTTCACTAAGGGTCTCTGCTCGTTTTACCAACACAGAGTCAAGTAAAACCAGTTCGTCTCTGAGGCGGGGCACTAATTGCCTCCAGGCTGACTCCAAATGTATTTTTAACTCACATGTAGGTGACAACAAATCCATCTCCAGTTGTCAGTCAGCATCTGGTTGAGAAAGACTTGAGGTTGACTCTGAGTGAACTGGGACGCTGGTTGACTGTTGCTCGACTCTGGGTTGATTTTCAGTTTGGCTCTTTTGTTGAGCTGGAGCTCCACAATCGGTGATCAGTGATGTGTTTGGACAGTTGCAGGAACAAGGGGGCAGATGAGAAGTTTTTACTTTGTTCTTTTTGTATGATTTGTAAATAGTGCTCTGGCAGGTTGTAATATAAACACAGATGTTTGTTTCTGATTGTTTTCTTGGAAAAGACTGAAACATCAACCTTAATTATTGAAGAGAATAAGGAAAATGGAGGAATGTGGGATGCAAACTTATTTTCTTTTTTTCTTAAAGTGCACATTTAATAAAATGTTTTATTAAGTTGCCTCAGTTTTACTTTGTTTCTAAGAAACGCTTTTTGTCTCTATGTGCTTGTCCTCAGTCTGTGTTCATTTATAACATACTGTAAGGGGTTATGTGCAGAACCACTAATATTATAATGTCATGTGAAAGATTATTTGACACCAACAGATTGTGTATGGAGGCCTTTTGCCTCCATACACAATCTGTTGCAGATATTAATCTAATATTATTCTAATAATTAAAAGAAGTCCATGTTTGATCATGAAAAAACTACACTGCAAAAACCAGCTTTACTTGTGTTTTATTTTAAGATCCAAGTGACATTTTGCAATAAGATGTTTCATTTATGATATAAAGGTTTGTCATCCATTCATCACTTTATTCATGCGCCAGTTGCAACCTGATACAGTAGCTTTCTATTTTACTGCCCGTATTAGCATTTGCTTGAACTTCTCCAGGTCAATTTTCTTCATGATGGTGACCTTGTGTTGCTTTTTCAGCAGCTCCATGTAGTCCAGCACCATCATGCCTCGAGTGTAGTTCCCCCCCAACTCCACTGACACAGCGACCTGGAGGAAGAAGATAGAAGTTGAATAGAAAAGATTTGTTTATATTGAAATAGTTTGTATTTTAAAGAAATACCTCTTCTTTCTCTGTTATCAGTGTATCATCAACTGCTGCAGCTACAGCATAGGCGTCGCAGGCGTTGAACCCTTGTCCTTCTGTGGTCTCCTTTTGATAACCCTCGGACCGAGCTTTCTGCAAAAACATCATGAAGAGGATTTTAGAAATGTTGGGACTGAAGCTCATTTGCACTGAAAGCACCAGACCAAGGTCCGACTCATAAGCAAACTAAACATGGCCAATTTGCAACCTTGTATATTTGAAGTCACGCTCTGCAAATACTATTATTCTTTTGGCTTATTTGTTATATGTTTTAATTAAAGTGGGATTTTAAAAAAAGGTTCTGTAGGTGCAATGCAAACTTTTGGGATTGGGTGACTTCAAAAAATTTTGGAAAGATCATAAACTCCAACAAATACATTTTAGAGGTGCAATGCTGCGACAATATAGAATGTGGGGTTTTATGTTTCCACCTTTAACTTCTAGGCAAGGCAATGCAATTTTAATGGCACTTGAAAAAGTATTTTGCTTGAGGCAGAACAGTAAGACAACACTCTCAGGAGGATTATTATAATCCTCCTGAGAGTGTTGTTAACTGCTTGTGCAAACATGCTTGGTTTCGAATGTTACATCGTAAAAACCTGACAGCTAATGGCATAAAATTTCTTTTACCCATGTATCTGTACAATGTGAGCACTCCTACCTCCACACTATAATTGGAAATCTTTTTCATGAAGGCAGCCTTCTCACTTTTGTGGCTCAGCCACTGGTCATGGAAAGACTGAGGGAGAAAAACAGATTGCTATAAATAAACAGACAGACAGGTGTACATGTACCGGTAGCTGTTTCTAGTCTTACCCATGGCAGGCAGTTTTTGCAGGTGAACTCCCAGGCAGCAATGTAGGTGGGACAGGTGTAGCGGTCCAACACAATGTAGGCAGCCTCAGGATCAGTCACAAAGTTAAACTCTCCACATGATGTGGTGTTTCCCCTGGCTGCACACACACATTCTTTAGCATTTGTACTCATAGGAGTACAGCAATCAAAAAAGAAATAAAAATACAATTTATGACACAAAACCTACACTGAGTGTTCCCTCCCATGATGTAGAGCGCCTTCAGTTTCTTAGGGAGAGAAGGGTCCAGTTGTACCGCGATAGCCAGGTTAGTGAGAGGAGCCATGGCCACTAGAGTTACCTGTTTATGACATCAGTTAAAGGTGTGGAGCAGAAAAAAAGCTCTTCATGTGAAACTAGTTTATATAAGCAAGTGCGTTTTCAGTGTATTCTTAACATACAGTAACAAGGAAACTTTCCCGTCTTGCTACTTGAAGCATGAGTCATGTTGTCAGCCAACAGGGCCTTAGAGTTCATAATCTCAGTCATGCTAATCTGGTTAATAACCAAATACCGAAAATATGAGCTGCAGCTGTACTTTATGTGGTGTTTAATGTAAATCACCATTTCCATTAATAGAAACTTGCTGTGCTTGTCTCACCTCCCCAGGGTTCTGCTTCACAATCTTGACCATGGCCTGTGCAGCTTTTTCCTTCTGCAGTAGCTCCAGACCTGGAGCATCTCCATCTGGGACATCACCCAGCCCGTCAACCCCATGGTAATCTCCTGCATGTTTTTTCCTGGCCAACACAGGATCTGAGGAACCACGATACACTGGGATCTGTAGAGTATAACAGGTTGTGATTTATGGAGCATCGTGAATGAGTTAAGTTCAAACCAAGCAGTCAGACCTGGTGAGAAACGCCCATGTCTGAGCGCTCCCTTAACAGTGACTCCCATAAAACTTACATCCAGCCTACCGCAGACTTTCAGGACACGCAGTGTGTTTTTAAGCACATTTTCCAGGGGTGTGTTGCCATGGGAGCAGGTGATCCCCAAAATCTCCACGTTAGGGGCTGCGAGGGCCAACATGATGCCCTGAGCATCATCCACCCCTGTGTCCACATCAAGGATCAACTTCTTCTTCATCCTATGTTTAAAAACAAAAGTTTATATAAGAATGCGCACATTTCATTAGCAAGCAAGCAAAGTTTATTTATATAGCACCTTTCTAAACCTGCGTTACAAGGTGCTTTCCAGTAAAACATAAACAAATAATAATAATAATAAAGATACCTAAGACCAGATAAAACACATCCATACAGTAAAATAACACGAAAAATACATAGTCAAAACAAATACATCAATCAATAAAATTGTCGAAGGCCCGTGAATACAAATGCGTTTTAAGAAGTGATTTAAAAACAGACAGGTTCAGAGCTGATCTAATCTCCCATGGCAGACCATTCCACAGTATAGGAGCCCGAACTGAAAAAGCTCGGTCTCCCCAATGTTTCCGTCTGGACTTCGG
>NW_018127928.1:784733-793781 GCF_001952655.1 Monopterus albus
CTTTTCAAAGTCACTAAAAGAAAGAAAGTGTTTAACCTTAGCCAAAAATCTCAATTGAAAAAAACTGGCTTTAACTACAGACTTTATCTGTTCGTCCACCTTAAGAGCACCATCAAATACCACCCCAAGATTTCTCACATGAGGCATTAGCTATTAAGTTTGCAGACAATGTTATTTAGCTGCTAAAAATGGATTTTGGTCCAGAATTCTGAAGCCAGTTGTTCTGTTGGAGCGGCACTGGGGGTTTGAACAATGTCTGTCTGCCATATGAGGTTGTAACCTTGTCAACCTTCCATTAGGTGTGGCAAGAGGAAGGGCTTTTAAGCTATTTTCTTCTAGTCACAGGTTTTCATGCAGATCTTATAAGATAATTTCAAACATGTGTAAGTGTCACAGATAAACAGCTGAAACTGACATTATGCCTGTGGATGATCGAAACAGCAGGTATTTAGCATTGTTTTTTAGAACTTTATTTTTATTGTGACCCTTAGTACTTAAATGTGCACAGTGGGAAAATGGTCTGAAATTAAAGTAACATGTAAAATCCTTACCTGGTGTGCAGATGTTGACAGGTGTTTACTGTTTGAGAGTGAAGGTGCAGCTGCTGACTGCTCTAACCTGAAGTGCTGCTTTTTAAATACCATAAACATGAACCATCGTTATCATGATCTTAGTGGTTGTCTTCTCTCCGCCCCTTGTCTCCCATTTGGTCTTAGACCCAGCCCATGTCTTTGTTACACTTTTAGAGCACATATATGGAATGACACACAGTATTTGCTCAGGTTAAACAGTGGCTGGCCCAACTGGCTTGGTAGGCAATTACATCTGAGAGCTGTGATCTAACACATCATCTAACAGGCAAACGACCTCTTCTGGCAGACTGTGGAGAAAGGAACAGAACTGACTGATGCACAAAGGTATTCAAGATATTCTCAGTATGTTAACCTTAACTTTTGTATCATAACCCACCAAAGAAATAAACCTCTCACAAATTAATGAAGCTGAACCGGCAGGTTCTATTTGACATGGATAAATTAATACACTTATTTTAGAGGCAAGTGGCACCGTCAACACAGTAGAGTTAACTTGCAATGTACTCAGACTCTTCTTTGCTTTTAGAGATACAGTCATTTTTCTAGGGCACCAGTATGATGGCACTAATTAAACACATGAGAAACTCCCTGCCCAACAGATCCTGAAACAAAACCTGACACTGTATGAGCTATTACACTATAGTCTTTTGGATCACCAAGCTACATATCAGGGCATATTCATCAGCCAAACAGTAGTATCATGTGGGGTTTTTGCCTTGCATTTGCTGATATCAGTGGCAACTTAGCTGGGTGGAGACGAACTGTTCCAGGACAACAAGATTATACAGTTCTTCATGTGAACCAACACTTGAAGCAAAACACCAGCGATTAAACTGTAAATCCACATTTGTGTGTCAGTCTTTTTACCATTTCTAAGATGTCTGTCTGGCACCAGTTCATAAGCTTTCAGAACTGCTACCACTCTCTGAGGATGCCTGGGATTCTGCAGCTCAAGACTCCTCCCTCCAATTCTGCACAGGCAACATTAAATATCTAGGTATCAGTATCTCCCCCAGGGTTTCAGAACTTTTTACCTCAACTACACCCCTCTGCTAAAAAGATAGAAGACGATCTCAAACGCTGGTCCAATCTTCCTCTCTCACTCGTTGGTTGAATAGCTACTGTCAAAATGAAAACTCTACCTCAAATCAACTATCTGTTTACAATGCTTCCCACAAATAAATGATTTAAATCACTTGATTCTATAACTTCACAATTTTATTGGAAAAACAAGAAACCCAAAATGTCTCTATCTACTCAAAAAGAAGAACTCACTAGGTGGCCTAGAAGCACCAAATATTACTACTTGGCAAATCAGCTAAGGTATTTAGTCAAATGAATTCAGAATGACAGCTGCAACAGTGCATGGATAAAACAACCTAAATAATTCAGTTGCAGACCTCCCTTTTCTACCAAACTCTATTAAGAAAATGAATTACTGTAAGAACAACACAATCCTCTCAACTCTGACAGCCTGGTGGAAAGTACACAAAATTACTAAATCATCACTTGCATCACCATGTAGATACACTCCAATTTGGCACAACCCTGATTTTAAACTGCATAATAACCCTATCTATTTCCCAGCATGGCAACACAAAGGAATCACTCACTTACATCACCTATTTGAAAATAACCAGTTCATATCATGCTGACCTACAACTGTGTGACAACCTGCAAAGTTTGCAGATGACACGACTGTGGTTGGCCTCATTACCAACAATGATGAGGTCAATTACAGGAGTGAGGTGTGCCAACTGGTCCAGTGGTGTAAGGACAACAACCTCTCCCTCATTGTGGGGAAGACAAAAGAGATCATGTGGACTTCAGGAGAAAAAGCTCTAAAACATCCACCACTGACCATTGACGGTGCTGTAGTGGAGAAAGTGAGCAGTACCAAGTTCCTGGGGCTACACATCTCTGAGGACCTCTCCTGGACCAACAACACCACACCACTGGCCACGAAGGCTCAAACACTTCCTCCACAAACTGAGGAGAGCCAGTGCCCCACACTGTAAACCCGAACAGTATATCTGAATAAATGATTCAAGTTAACATGACTTAATCTTCAAGAAAAGTTGTTTTCACACAACCTAACTCAAAAATAAATTGTTCAAGGAATAACTCGTTTGTTTTGAGCGTATTTAAATTTTTGGGACATTTTAAGTACTGATCATATATTGCTGTTAGTTGCATGCACTTAATTTCTCTAAATTCGCTTCAATCCTGACCTCCTGGCATGTGCAGTACAGCCCTTAGGGCCACATGCACACGGCACAGGACGCACCCGGTTTGGACCAGTCTGCAAACATGGTTTAAAAAGGACGTCGTGGGATGCTGCGTGTTCCTGACAAGATTTAACACTATTTTTCTCCTTGGAAAAAGTTACGGTCGTCTTCTAAACTAGGTATGCTGTTTACCATTTACTAGCTAGCTAGCTAGCTCACCACACACCAGCTTTAAAAGTCATATACTCCTTCACACACGTTCTCTTATGGTTTCCAGACAACTCGCGTTAATTTAATTTGATAGCATACCGAACATATACCAACGAAAATGTACTTGGGAGCTTAGAGAAACAAAGCTAATGCTAAATGTTAGCCAACGCTAACTATAGTGTCGGTTTTCTTTGGCGCGCATAGTTTTTGAACAGTGTAGTGAGCTGTGGAAAAACTGCTAACGAAAACAAGTTGTAGTGGTTTTATTGTTATTTGAGGGCACAATGTGGAAATGTAAGCTGTGTGGTTTTTCTTGTTCCTTAAAAATACAGTTACTGAGACATGACAGGCTCAGTCATGGCCAGTATTCCACAGTTTCACCTTTGCCGTGCTTGTATGATAAATGCATGTGTGCATTCAGTACTTTTAATTCACTATATGTTCATTTGTCAAGAGAACATCCAGAAAAGAAACGGGTAACCTTGGTTGGAGACAGTGGTGTGATTTCTAAGGCATTTCATTGCCCACTATGTGATTTTAAGCAGCCATTTGTTGAGATGGATATGTTTAATCATTTAAGAGGCCACTTAAGACAGAAAGAAATGGTGCCATGTCCATTTCAGGCATGCAAGTTTAAAACTAATGTCTACTCCACATTTAATGCACACAAGTGCAGAGAACATCAAAATGCATCAAACTATGACATAGCAGTTGTAGTGCAGCATGTGTCAAATGTTTTCCAGGATAGTTACACTGAAGATGAACAAGGAGAGCTTTCAGAAGAAAGTGAAATCAGCCCTATAGAAGGCAGTAGCGCTGGATTACCAGAGCAGTTGGAGTTCAATCTGGCTGCTTTCTTCTTGAAAATGCAAACTATTCTTCATGTATCACAGAGGGCAACACAGGAAATCATTGAGCATATTGATCAGTTGTTTTCACTGTCAGGACCTGTTGTCAGAGAATCTGTTATCAACATATTGAAAAAACACAACTGCCCTGCTACTGACACACTTGTAAATGACATTGTCCGGGCAGTTTCAGAGAGTAATGTTTTGCATAAATCTGTTACATCTGAGGGACCACTGTCAACCACTAAGAGGCGAAAATCATATTATGAGGAGAAGTTTCCATTTGTTAAACCTGTAGAATATCTTATTGAGTCATCACAGCATACCTATATGTATGTTCCCATTCTCACATCATTGCAAATGTTGCTGAAAAAAAACAGATGTACTTGAGAAAGTACAAGATGTCAGTTCACATTCTTCTGGTGAGTATTTGTCATACTGTGATGGCTCCTACTACCAGGAAAACAGACTTCTCTCAGAAAAGGGTCAGAAATTATCAGTCATTCTCTATGTTGATTTGATTTTTTTGATTTGATTTGATTTGATTTATTCTTTCAAACATGCAGAACAGAACAAATGACAGCAACACACACACACACACATAATTACACATATCCAACCAATGCTAATCCAAAATCAGTTTGCTTACACCTAGTACATGTTTGAATGGAGTAGGAAGAAGTCAGACTTATCCAGTCCTACCCCATGACATCATATTATACAAAAAATTCCATGCAACATTGGCTGCAAGCAGTATCTCTACATAGGTAATTGTCTTCTTCACCAACAAGTAATACACAGCAAATTAAAACAGAGTGTTTCCTTAATGCCTTCTCGAATAAATCTTATTCTTGCATATATCTTGTATGACACATACATTTATATTTATATTTATATTCAAACTCCTCAATTCTAGTACTATTTTTCATGTCCACACTTAAATTATTCCATAGTTTTACCCCACTTATAGAAATACAAAATCTTTTTTTGGTTGTACGTATAGCATGAACTTTTAGATTTAAGTGACCCCTTAAATTATATCCCCCTTCCCTTTCATCAAATAACTTTTGGATTCCACCAGGTAATACGTCGTTCCTGGCTTTATACATAAACACTATACAATTACACTTGCATTAAGGATGTATTTCTTTTTTAGGAAGAATCTGAGGCAGACCAAGAGGGGCCAGTGGCTTTGGTGGCAGTGGTCAATGGAGAAGTGCCTGCAGGAATCCCCTTTGAAATTAACCATGTGTCAGTCGTCCTTGAGGGGCAAGTTGTTATGTATCACAGATCCTGGACAGACTCACTGGTGGGTTTGTTTGGACTGATGTATGCTCTACATTTGAGCTATCCTGAGAAGCTAAGTGGCTTCTTTGAGTTCATACAAGTTGTGCTCCTAAAGCTTGATGATGGCAGAAAGCAGCTCAAACCAAAGTTACAGGCCCTGAGAAACGAACTGGAATGAGCCTGTTTGTCACTGGAGGTCTGCAGTGCCTTACAAAGATTTGGCTTGCATGCCAAAAATTAATGCTGCTTTGTGTTTATTCAGTTCATACTGTTCCTTTTTATATTTAACCACTTGTTAAATGATAAAACATTTTTATTTTTATGTCATGTGGTGACATTTGCCAGCTTTTTTGTACTATGTACAGTACTTTATACTTTAGTACTTGTAACTGATGTTAAAGTGTTGTTGAAATGTATTGAAAAATATTTTGTTACGTTCTGTTTTGAATTTTTGAACAAAATAAAAAGTTGTCTGACATACTCATATCTATTGTGTTGTTAAAACTTAAATCACTTTCCTCAAATGACTTGAGTAGCTACAGCAAAGATTGAAGTTGACATAACTTGATTGTAATAACTTGTCTTAATGGAATAAGATTTAGTAAATTAAACTTAAGTAGTAATATCTGTGTTAATTTATACATATAATTTAGACTTACTTGATCTGTAAAAGTTAAATGTACTAATTTTAAACAAGTTAGGGTGATGCTTCATATGAGTTCAACTAATATCATAGTGTTAGTTAGATTAACTTGAATCTATTTTGTGTACTTAAATCGTTTGAGTTAATTAACTCAAACGATTTAAGACAATCACTTTCCTCAAATGGTTTGAGTTCAACTAACTCATCAGGTTTTACAGTGCACCCCCCATCATGTGCTCCTTCTACCAGGGCACCATTGAGAGCGTCATCACTGGCTGCATCACTGTGTGGTACGGAGCCTGTACTGCCTCCTGCAGAAGGACCCTACAATGCATAGTGAAAACAACCAGCAAGATCATTGGTGCCCCTCTGCCTTCCCTCACAGACATTTTCAACACCCGCAGAGCCATCAGCATTGCTGATGACACCTCCCACCCTGCACACTCCCACTTCAGACTCCTGCCTTCAGGGAGAAGGTATCGGAGTCTCAGTAGAGTGATGTCTCAGTTACTTCTGACAGAACACATCACATTAGAGAAAATGACATCCACTCACAAGAATAGTTTATCAGCTTTTTATGACACATGGAACCCATTTTTAACACATTTCAACTTGAACCAAGCACCTGGGGCTGAGGCCACGCACATTCCCACCAACCTCTAAAAATGTAACAAGCTGATTTGATTAGTAGTACTGTTATCATTGTTATTCTTGTATTTTTTTTCTCATTCTCCCTTTCTTGCCCTTCATAGACTACATACAGTATTGTTCAAAATAATAGCAGTACAATGTGACTAACCAGAATAATCCAGGTTTTTAGTATATTTTTTATTGCTACATGGCAAACAAGTTACCAGTAGGTGCAGTAGATTCTCAGAAAGCAAACAAGACCCAGCATTCATGATATGCACGCTCTTAAGGCTGTGCAATTGGGCAATTAGTTGAAAGGGGTGTGTTAAAAAAATAGCAGTGTGGCATTCAATCAGTGAGGTCATCAATTTTGTGAAATAACAGGTGTGAATCAGGTGGCCCCTATTTAAGGATGAAGCCAGCACTTGTTGAACATGCATTTGAAAGCCTGAGGAAAATGGGTCGTTCAAGACATTGTTCAGAAGAACAGCGTACTTTGATTAAAAAGTTGATTGGAGAGGGGAAAACCTATAAAGAGGTGCAAAAAATTATAGGCTGTTCAGCTAAAATGATCTCCAATGCCTTAAAATGGAGAGCAAAACCAGAGAGACGTGGAAGAAAACGGAAGACAACCATCAAAATGGATCGAAGAATAACCAGAATGGCAAAGGCCCAGCCAATGATCAGCTCCAGGATGATCAAAGACAGTCTGGAGTTACCTGTAAGTACTGTGACAGTTAGAAGACGTCTGTGTGAAGCTAATCTATTTTCAAGAATCCCCCGCAAAGTCCCTCTGTTAAAAAAAAGGCACGTGCAGAAGAGGTTACAATTTGCCAAAGAACACGTCAACTGGCCTAAAGAGAAATGGAGGAACATTTTGTGGACTGATGAGAGTAAAATTGTTCTTTTTGGGTCCAAGGGCCACAGACAGTTTGTGAGACGACCC
This sequence comes from Monopterus albus, assembly GCF_001952655.1. NCBI lineage: Eukaryota > Metazoa > Chordata > Actinopteri > Synbranchiformes > Synbranchidae > Monopterus > Monopterus albus. Next base: position 792,119 of record NW_018127928.1, read on the forward strand.
CCAAACTCTGAATTCAAGCCACAGTACACAGTGAAGATAGTGAAGCATGGTGGTGCAAGCATCATGATATGGGCATGTTTCTCCTACTATGGTGTTGGGCCTATTTATCGCATACCAGGGCTCATGGATCAGTTTGCATATGTCAAAATACTTGATGAGGTCATGTTGCCTTATGCTGAAGAGGACATGCCCTTGAAATGGTTGTTTCAACAAGACAATGACCCCAAACACACTAGTAAACGAGCAAAGTGTTGGTTCCAAACCAACAAAATTAATGTTATGGAGTGGCCAGCCCAATCCCCGGACCTTAATCCAATCGAGAACTTGTGGGGTGATATCAAAAATGCTGTTTCTGAAGCAAAACCAAGAAATGTAAATGAATTGTGGAATGTTGTTAAAGAATCATGGAGTGGAATAACAGCTGAAAGGTGCCACAAGTTGGTTGACTCCATGCCACACAGATGTGAAGCAGTTATAAAAAACTGTGGTCATACAACTAAATATTAGTTTAGTGATTGACAGGATTGCTAAATCCTAAAAACAAAAACGTTTGTACAACATAGTTTTGTGTTTGTACAGTCAACGGCAGACACTATTTTTTTTTAACACACCCCTTTCAACTAATTGCCCAATTGCACAGCCTTAAGAGCGTGCATATCATGAATGCTGGGTCTTGTTTGCTTTCTGAGAATCTACTGGTAACTTGTTTGTCATGTAGCAATAAAAAATATACTAAAAACCTGGATTATTCTGGTTAGTCACATTGTACTGCTATTATTTTGAACAATACTGTAAGTTGGAAATACCCACTCTTCACACTCTCACACACTACAGTCATGTAAAACCCTCTACAATTTTGTTTCAATAAAAAAAAAAAAAAAAGGTATGATCCTCCTGAGGCTGTCCTCTGGAATGTGCAACCCGCTCAAACAGGCAAAAGAATATATCCACATAGTTGCCATTGATTTTTGGCAGTAATTTCAAACTAGCAGCAAGAAGCAGAAGCTGTGTTATTGCCAGCGAATTCAGCAGACAGTGACCTTCTTCAATCAGGTCTCTATTTTCAACCTTTGTTAAATTAGCTGTTGCAGATAAAAGATCAGTAAGAAACCCATTTAGTCTTTTCACCCACCGAAATTCTTCCACTGACTTAGCTTTTAGAATACTTTTAATAGTACCATTCAGTCTATTAGCTCCAATTACAATTGTCAGGTGTTCATCAATCTTCGACAGCTACTCTTTGGTGCACTGGTCTAACAACTTTAAAGAGGGTGTCTGAATGAAAGAATCCACCTCAGGAGCAATGCTAAGAGTGCTTTTACCTGAAACAAGTAGCTAAACACTGGGTAAAATTGTTAAAGTAATACATTAGGATTAGTTTTAATATTAGACTGAATTAAGAACTTAGTTAGTAGAAGATTGACACTATGTTTGTTGATTAGTTAACTTGTTTGTTCACTTTGTTTGTGTATAACTATTCTATCATATTAGAAAAGGAATAGTTACGATTATATTTTAGAAATACATAAGTTCACATACTTACATGTCACAGATATGTTTATGAAGTTACTATTCACCACATTATATGTTCACTAACATGATGAGAAAGTTACTGTATGCATACATACTGAAAACTCTGTGTGATATTACAGGCCCATGAGAT
>NW_018127928.1:793965-800752 GCF_001952655.1 Monopterus albus
ATTGTATAAGTAACTGGGTTTCCAGGAGGGTAGGCGTTCCTTCTCGTCCTGAAGACGAATTGAACGGTTTTGCTGTTGAGGTTAGGGCTTCAGATAGAGGTGGAACCCAGAGCTCTGTAAATTGCTTTATTCGATAGTCTATTCAATTGTGATAATAAATGTTTAAAATTGATATTTGACTCCGATCATTCTTCATAAAAGAACACGCTGCACTTCCTAGACTATCTGATATACCCATCCTGTCCAAAATTTGAGATCCACCCCTGCCCAGCACAACTGTGTGAGAGAGAGGAGAGGAAGACAAGGCCTCAGAGGGCAGTGATGAAGAGTAAGCTAAAACTAACTAATTTTTTTACTTACTATTATAAAGGGATCTTAACGATAACATGTTGTATACTGTACATGTTCTTCCCTGTCTGGAGGTCAATTTTATCTGCACTTCACCAACCATGCAGCTACTGTAAAAAGTCACTTCTACTCAAAGTACATTTTAAATGAGTTACTTTAACTTCAGTAGCTTTTTAGATGAGTAATTTTACTTGTGCTTGAGTACAATTTCAACATAATAACTACTTTTTACTTGAGTTAAGTAATCTAGTATTCTTTACACTTCTGTTGATTTTATGCATTTTTTATTTCTTCACCTTGCAGAAATGCTTATTTTATCTTAACATGAGTCATATTTTTAGGAGAATATACAATTATGATATCTTTCATTTAGCATGAGTGCAGGAAATTTTGCACCCTGCCCCACAAACCAGGACAGTTTCCATATGTTCAGCTTAACCCCATGCCCTTGTCTTAATACAGAGTTCATCAACAATGACCCTGTATGTTCTCCTCTCATTCCCCAGAATCTACTGCGTCTTGTGAGTCAGGTCTGGGCTTGGCCAGGTTGGCCCTGACCCGAGCCTGGTCCACGGCATCCAACAGGTTTTTGGAGTCAAGTGCAAGAGTGTGAGCAGCTGCCAACATCTGCCGCTGGCACTCCTCCTTCAGCGATGTTATGGAGTTCTGCTGGGCCAGTCGCATTTTATTGATCAGCTCCCCTAGATCCTTGTTTAGCAGTTTCTTGGTGCCTTCAATCTGAGATGATGAGGACAGACCACATATACTCTGGTCAAACTTCAGATTCTTCATGTTATTAAGATTTGGAAAAAATGATAAGAGTTGGCCTTGTTGGCAAAGAGTGATTCAATAAATATAGCTGTCTTATGAAGTACTCAAATACTTAATGCATCATTTCTATTGCTCTCTAATTGTATGTAATGTATAGAGATTTTAATGCATTTATAACATCTAAAGGTCTGAGGTTTCAAATAATACCTGCGATTCAAATGAGAAGAGCAGTTTAAATTTGACTTTCATTTTATGATCAGTTTATGTAGGATGTCATCCTACATTTCATATGTGAAATACTTGTGATATGTGTTTCACATGATAAATTTGCATTTGCAATTTTTGTGGTAATTAGCATTAATTTAGCAGATAGATGATAGATGATGTGAAAGGAGAGGAAGTGAGGCACACCTCTGTGGTGACGGAGCTGTGCAGGGAGGGCAGGATCTCGTCAACACTTTGGATCAGGCTACGGAGAGTGACCCCCACCGCCTGCAGGTGGACAAGGCCAGCACGGTCAGTTTGCTGTTCTCCATCCATCACATTTATGATATTATAATACACTTTTCAGCTTTTAGAAAAATGTTAAATGAGATGTGAAAATTAGCTTGCCAAAATAAAATGTCACTGTTTGTATAATGTACACACATATGGAGGGTGGTGGACCGACCTTGATGGCACTGGGGTACTCGGAGACTGGCAGTGCGTTGACATCATTCTTCAGCTGGACCACCTGTTTCACTATCTCCATGACGCCGGTGTACACCTGGTCACCTGACCGGTCCAGCTCGGCTGTAGGTCGAGGCTGTAACACAGACATGCTTCACTTTTTTGTAATAAATATCTCTATATCAAAAACACACCTGTTAAAATAACTTCAACTTTTCAAATTGTATTTAAATATTTTTATCTATTTTCTTAAAAACATCAAATAATTGAATTATAACTTGTGACAGATTTTGATAGTGAGGATTTTTTTTTTACCTGTGTGACTGTAGGAGGCATCGGGGGCTTCTCTGGAGGACCTGACACAGACAGACAGAAGAAGCTGCATAGTTTGTATCTCCACACATATCATTCTATAGATGACACTCTGTCCTAGACTTCTGATGTGAACACAAAAGTTTCATATTCATGCATGTTTTCCACATTGTAAATAGGTTACATTCCTTTTGTTTGTCTTGGAATGTGTGACTACTGTACCACATATGTGTGTGTGTGTCTAACCTTCTGTATTTTCTTTATTTAACAGGCTTTGTTAAGTGGATGCAGTGTTTCAGTGTTGCAGTTATTTCTACCAATAAGATTTAATGAATTTGATGGTGGCCCACTGTAAGTTCCTGTACTGTGCTGCTCCAATAGTCCATCTTCTGATTCCAAAGTATACTTTGTGGGTCAAACATTGAGTTTAACAGAATTATTAAAGCAGGTTTAACAAGGCTACCAGATGAAATTACACCTCTTTAAACTGACTCACCATTTTCTGGGCTTTTTTCAAGAGGCTGAAAAATAACAGAGAAGAAAATATCAGCTTAATAGGTTTGAGCTACACAAAAAGCTCAATATATAGGTTAAATGGTGTTTAACTATTATTTGGCCTAAACAGGAGTATCAGACCATGCCATCATAAATCCTCAGGGCCCCACAATAAGCAATACCATTTGCTAATTCTAACCTATCCTTAAAACATCCCTGAATCCTATCCTCACCCAAGCAAAGGGCAGATATGTGGCTTCACACACAGTATTTGCTCTGGTGAAACAGTGCTTGGCCCAACTGGCTTGGTAGGCAGTCATATCTGAGCGCTGTCCAAACCACTGACAATGCCCTACCAAGACTGTCATTGTCAGTTCCTCCTTATCGCTCTAGCTATCGCCAAGAAAACAATCTTTCTAAATTGGAAATATAAAAACTCATTACACATCAGCCACTGGACCAACCTTCTCATAGAACCCATCACACTAGAGATGATATCATCCACCCATAAGAATAATATATCAACTTTTACCGACACTTGGAATCCGTTTCTAACCACTTTTAACTTAAACCAGATACCTGGGGCTGTCTCCTGTCAAGGTCAGGGGCCGACCCCGAGCTGTTTGTCCCAACAATCAACTATTAACATAAAGCGTGATGACCAGTAAAACAAAGGAAAGGTTTAATTTAACCATGACACAAGGATGCTGCTGTCCTGCTGCCCTGGACGACCTCAACCTGCTGAGCTGCTCCAGAGACCCCCAAGTGTTGGTGGTTCAGGGCGGGGGCATCACCGGTACACTCCTGTTCCTTTATTGAGCTAAAACCCCTGCTCCTTTTTGTTGTTGTTTTTTTTTAGATTTACCTCCCCCCCCAAATTTCTTAATTTATTTGGTTTAATTTTATTTTTCTTTAATATGTATTGAATATCAGTCTGCAAAGAGTTGGACACACCCACACTACACACATCAACTTAATTTAATAATCACTTTGTATCTTTTGTTAATGTATTTTGTCTCATCTGCTATGTTATGTCCTTTGTCCTCTAAGTGTGTTATTTCATGTTGCAATAATAAATAAAGTTGATCACGAAAAAAAAAAGATTGTCATTCAGAAGAACAACACACCAGTAACAATCCCACTGAGTCAGTAAAGCCGATACAAATTGAGGTTGACTTGATAACTCACTGTGTCCCCATCAGGTTGGTAAAACTGGTTATTTAGAGCATGGAAATATTGCTTTAAACATTGAATAATGATAGAATTAAACCAAAGTAAACAAATGGCTGGTGATTTTTCTCTGGAGCTCATGAATCAAACTACCAGACACAGGGTGTATTTCCTGGTGTGTTTCTGCCCCTTAGTGGTCAAAAAGTGCTTAAGTGCACTTATATCTGCACAGGAGGAAATACAAAGAAGATACTGTACCTTGGTGTATCTATTCATTTGCACAGGATCCTACATAAACCTAAGATTAGTGGAGGTAAATTCAGTAAGGTATGCAAAAATTTCACAACATGTAGTCACACAGAGATCATGTACTTGCTGAAGACATTCCTCTGGTGAGACACATCACTCTGTGTCTTGTGGTTTCATCACACTTTCAAGGCTGTGTTCAGCATGCATGTGTGTGAGTTTATGTGTTTGATCACCAGTTGTTTCTCTTCCTGCTCCAGCCATTGTTTATCCATCAGCATCTCTCTTCTTTGTCTTTGTAACGTGTCCTCCATCTGCGCTTTTTCTATCTCCCACACTGGCACGTTGTTCCTGTCTGCTGCCTGCACACACACACCTAAAGAATTTAATATTTTTGATCTTTGTAATAAGATAATATAACTTACACTGTAGTGGTTTGTATTCATATCATTTTTGCAGTATTAGTCAATTTCTAAGAGACAGATTTGCATAAAAATGTACTTTCCCCCCTTGTGTATTAAGTCACATGAGTTCAGTCACTTTACTTCCCTTTTGTGTCTTAGTCAACTGCTTTTTACACTCTGACCTAAAAGGCTGAACAGCTGCTGGCATTGTGGAAAGTGACTCAACAAATTTCCTTCTCGTGTTATATAATTTGGGAGGTTTGATCATTATATTCAGCATCAGAATCAGTTTTATTGGCCAGGTGTTTTGGACTGAAATTTGACTCTGGTACATTGGCTCTCAGTGTGCATGTACAATGCTCTTCCAACGAGTAAATAAGAAGAAAAGAAAAAGAATGTGCATTATAAAAATAAAGTACTTCAAAATATACACACAGTTTCGATGCATACCGGCAGTTTCAGTTTATAATTTTTGTATTTGACTTTAAAACATCTGCAGATTTTATACAGTATGTTTTCTCTCTGTATAAGAGTAAGAAGTCACAGCAGGGGATTGAAGTAGCTCAGCTGAACCTACAGTAAATGTGGTGAGTTATAAAATGCTTGTGTCTCATTCTGTTTGTGTGTGGACAGGACACCTGCATGCACGTGGCCCGAGGAAGGGTGTTGCCTTTTATTCTGGATGGCTGGTGAGAGAGAGGAAATGTAGTTTAGTAATGGGCTGGCTGGTGAAAACACAGTGGCTAGTTGCCATAATCCAGGTCATCAGCTCTTAACTACTTGTGGTAGAAACAGATTTTTCATCTGTATTCATTATTATTTTTTTGAATTACCTTTAACTGTTGGCTTTAAAAACATATTTTAGAATGTGAAAGTTAAACAGGAAAAACTGAGTGGCCATTATATCTCAGGGCACCACTTCAGTTACTTCCACATTTTGCTGTGGTGGTTATAAATTTGTGATGCTATTACATAACGTAGTGTGAGGCAGTATATTTAATCTTTAACCATATCTGATTGGCACAGTAACAGTACCTTGGGTGGAGGTTCTGTGTGACTGGGGACAAATATCGTGTTGCGTGATCTGTCCCTCCTCATGTCCACCTCCTGCTCCTGCTCCATCCTGTGGATCTCACTGTCAGATACAAAAACAAGAGTCAGTGCATGTGATGGCATCCTAGTGTCAAAGGTATGAAGGAAGATAACATCTGTATTTACCGACCTGCCATGTGACCTATAAAAACATATAAGCCTTCATGTTTCAGTTTCATTTCAGTTGTTTGACCTGAAGTCCCACTATGCAACATTGAAAGAATACATTAAAAACTGAGAAAAGTGTATTCTGAAACTTTGGTGGCACTAGGAACTCATTACAAGAATGTTAATGCTAATGACAGTAATTTAAAATCGTGATTCCCAATTTTAGAACCATAGTTTCGCTATCATAATGTTTCCAAAGCTTTCAAAACTCAACCTTTCATGACTATGAGTGTGATAGTATCTCATACAACTGCAGGTAAGCTGGGTGTTCGTAGCAGTAATACACCTGAGGGAGCAGACGAGCTGGCTGAAGCTGGGCCGGGCGTGCGGCTCATAGGCCCAGCAGCGGGTGAGCAGGGAGTAGATGGTGGGTGGGCACAGCTGTGGTTTGGGGAGTCGAATTCCCGACTCCAGCTGGTTGATCACTTGCCCGTTCTCCAGCCAGAAGAACGGCTGTTGGGCCATAGAAAAGATCTCCCACACACACACACCTGTTGACCACACACACAGGATCAGTTGCATTGAATTTATATTGTTTTATTTCCCTTTATGTACACATGAAATCTGGAGAGTGACACAAAAATAAACTAGAGAAATACATTTCCTGTCAAAAATGCACGTGGATGCTGATATGCTAAAAGATCATCCTGAAAATGCCTGAAATCAATTGCTGAAACAGCTGAAGAATGAGAAGGAATGGCTGAAGTTCTTTGTTGAAATATTTGAGAAGAAATGCCTGAAGTTCTTTGTTGAATAATCTGAAGGATGAGATGCAATAAATACAAGTAGGAATGTCCTTGAAGAGCTGAACATTTTGATACCTGGATTGCTTTTCTTGCTGAAAGTATGCTGAACTTATTAAGATGTGAATATATTGCAATTGGTCCCCACAAAGTAGGTAAAACAAGTAGGTGTGTGTGTGTGTGTGTGTGTGTGTGTGTGTGTGTTAGAGAGAGAGAGAGAGAGAGAGAGGAGTTATGAAGTTCCATGCCTCAATTGCACTGCATTTTAAGAACTACCAGATGGCACTCCAGCACTGTGTCATTGACTCAGCACTTTGAGCTCCCATTGACTTCTATTGTAAAGAAAAAGCTGAATGAATTAAAAAGTAT
>NW_018127928.1:800780-849275 GCF_001952655.1 Monopterus albus
AATACAAGTAGGAATGTCCTTGAAGAGTTAAACAGTTAGATACCAGAATGGCCTGTATAGCTGAATGTATGCTGAACTTATAAAATGCCAAAAAACGAACGGAAGATCCCAGAATAATCAGGAGAACATAGTGTGGATGCTTTACAGCACCCACACAATGATCCTTCATTAGTTTCCAATTTAGCACAAGCAACAAAATATTAGAAACACATTTTATATTGAATGCAAGCCACCACAGCCTACAGCGCTCTGACATTGTGTCAGTGAAAACCACACATTTCACAAAGCATTCACACAGGCTATAGCTAAAGTTAGAGTCATGAATGATATCTCATTGCATACACAGTTGTATCTGTTGTAGGCAAGGCATGTTTATGTCTATAATAATACATTTTCTTACACAAAGGCAATTCAAAGTACTTAACACTGCACACACATAGATAAAGCATTAAAATACAAATTCAATTAAAATATTAGATGTAAATTTGATTGTGTATAAGCTTATATATTTGTGTTCAGACAGAAGAAAAAACACAATAAGATGTACATGTATTTCTCACCAAACATCCAGACGTCACTGGCTGTGGTGAAGCGTCTGAAGTTGATGGATTCAGGTGCCATCCATTTGATAGGCAATCGACTGACGGAGGCTGCACATACAAGAGAAATGGACCAAATAAAGTCGGGACATCACGATTCCTCTGCACTGCGATTCTCTGAAATGTTGCCCACAGACGTTTCTGTGCAAGTGTATGTGTGTGTACCTTTATAATACTCTTGTTCATCAATGTAGCGAGACAGGCCAAAATCACCAAGTTTGACACATTCAGGAGATGCCACCAAGACATTTCTCACTGCGATATCTCTACAGCGCACAGAGGGGACAAAGAGAGGACAGAGTTCTAAAAAAACTGAACACATCTAAATAAAACACTGGGAACCTTTAATTTTCCACTGCTGTAATGTTGCATTAAAGGCACAAGAATCTAACAAATACATGAGGCCATGTTACCTGTGCACCATGTTGAGCCCCTCCAGGTAAGCCAAGGCTTTGCAGAGTTGAACACAGTACAGGGTTAATGTTGCAATGGTCAGGATGTACTGTTCTTTCACCAGATAGTTCCCCAGCTGTCATGGGAGCAAAAACCACTTACTTAAACAAGATACAGTACAGCTTGCAGTTACACTGTTCCTGAAGGTACTGCGAGACATAGCTGGGTAATTACTTCATACGCTATTTATCTAGTTAAAATTGAATCACTTCAGACCAGTTTCTTAGGTGAACTTTCTTGAAACCTTGAACTTGTTGTCTGTTGAATTTAAGGTGAGGAAGGAACATTAACATATTGTATAAATACAGCCTGGATTTTCTGAAGAGATGTGATAGATGATCACGCTGATAATGAGCATCAGATTTTACTTTATGGTTTTACAATTTCATGATTAATACAAAGGCAGGTGACCTATTCTGAAACACGTGTACAAACACAAAAACACACACCTCTCCATGTTCAAGGAGCTCCATGACGATCCAGACAGGGTGGACTTCAATGACTCCGATTAGACGCACGATGTGGGGATGATCCAGATTTTTCATTAAGTCTGCAATAGACAGAGAAATACACCTTTGATCAATACAGTAGCACAATTTCAGGATTTATTATTACCAGAGAAAGACTGACAGAATTAAGAAAGGAAGTGATGAGCAGCATTTTGGCTTGACAGGAGATAGGAAACCACACCAGGCAGCCCTGAGCTTTTGGTTTAACATCACTTTAAAACCATCATCCGAAAAAAGAATCTAACCACTGTCTTTTGTGTAGCAGAGCTTGCGTAATTGCTGTTTTTTTTCCATGTTCTGTTTCCAAGTTAACACTGTGGCCTGTCTGTATTTGTATAGTATATTGATTTATCAGTTCATAATGTGAAAGTACTGTCTTATAGCAAGAAACATCACATTCTTGGTCTTAATCATTTTTCACCTATGGCTGCCGTGGTCAGTGCTGAATGTGTGAAATGTAACTGAAATAATAATCCGAGTGCCACAAAATGTATAAAGACATTCAGTGAACCAAATACATCCCACAGCCTTTCCTCTGTTGTGGCTCACGCTCTATGTCTCCAGGCAAATTTCTCACTCAGCTCAGGTAAGATCTCTCGTGAGGCTGCTGCAGCCTCCAGTCTTACTTTGTCACAAAGCCACAACCAGCAACAGGAAGTTGACTACAGCAATGTTCTGACAAAAGCACATGCAGAAGCCTGAAATGTTCCAGCTCAGATATTCACTCTTCTCTCATTACACTTTCAGTTGACTTGTTTCTGTGTTTGTTTACTGTGATTAAAGCAATCATCATTATTATTTTCATATAAATAAAATTCTGTAATTTTACATATAAGGAAAAGTTTTACATTTTCTGTTGTGGTTGCATCATAGGTCTCCACATGAACCCAGAGTGCTGAATGTGTGACTGAGACATGCACTGTAAAATGGAAATAATCACTGCAGGGGCCACATACTCACCAGCTTCACTGAGAAACTTCTCCATCACATCATCTGAACAGTCCTTACATGTTTTGATAGCTACACGGATCCTTTCTCCTGTCTGCAGACACACACAGGCATGCAACAGATTTTTATATACTTTTAGCACATTACAGCTGATTTGACCTATAGATTTTGTTTGATGCTTAGTGTGATTTTGGGAGTGACTTATGCTGAAACAATAGATGAAAACTCACTGGGCTTTTATAGACGCCATCATGAACCTCTCCAAAGAACCCCTCGCCCAGGATTCGACCCACAATGACATCATCTCTTGAAATCCTGTGCTTTTCTGGACACAGACATTAAGAAACACCTCGAACACCTCGACTCATTTTGATATGAATGTGCTGCATTCAGGCACTGTAGTGTGGACCCAGTATAGTGACAAAGACCTTCTATTTACATCACCAGTCACTTACATGTTAAAGCTTATGAAGGAAATTTAGAAAAGAAGCTCAGATATTTGCTCCAGTTCAGTGGGAGCAAAGTGGGCCTCAGCTTTGTCTGCCATCTAAACACAAACATGTCTTAACTGACTCCTTATTTTGGGACCTCTGTAGTGATGTATTATGAGGGGATTTCATGGTAAAGATGGGTTCTTAAGAACTGATTTTGATAAATCAGTGAAACACTACTCACCACTTGAGTCTTTTGTGTTTTCTTTTATTTCAGCATAAATATCAGAACCTGAAGTTAAAGAAAAATGTTGAACTTGTGGGTTTAACAGTGGTTTTGTGTAAGGCCACAGCCAAACAAAAAAGGCCTCCAGAAAACAAATCATTTTTGGTTATTGCATGTACATTTTTTCTTAATGTAAGCAGAGCAGATTAAAAATTCAACAATAGGGAGGTAAAGAGAACAATAACTAATTTAATCATGTATCTGTTAAATTTGTAAATCAGTCATTGTACATATTCAAACCTCTGCCAGGACCACAGGAGCCACCACTGAAAGAGAGTAAGAGACATTTTTACTTAGAATTTCTTCTTTAAAACAATCAGTCAGTGACGTTTCAGCTATAAATGAGCATGTTTGTGCAGCAGTGCTTAAATGTCTGTGGCTTTTTGGTCAAGCTGAGAGAGAAACCTTTGAAAAAATGACTGCAACATAAAGGAGGAGGAGGAAGACAAAAAAAAATGCTAATAAGCAACATCTACACATGAAATGCTTCCACCAACTTATCTCCATGATGGAAACAAGTCAGAGTGTGTCAACCCTAGCATCACTTTCCACTGTGATTCATCTCACTCACTGTTTTGGGATGTCAGGCAGTTTCAGCCTTGAGTCTCTTCCTGTAAGAACCAGACACATGGTTTAGCTGTAGCTGTCAATGCAGAATAATAAATGTAAATATTAGGGTTTTACACATGGCCATATTTTGCTACATCTGGGCATTATTCTTTTCAGGTACATTTTACTCACCAACCTAATTGCTGTGATATTTGGATGCATTGCTACACAGTCTAAGAGTGTGACAGCTTTAAATAAGTTCTACACAATGTTATTTTTAAAACCAGTTAATTGAAGTGAAACAGAAAGTGAATGCTGCTGTGGATTTGGTGAGTAATGCCATTAAAATTCATGAAAAATAAGACCCAAAGTAGAGAAGCAAAACCTAGGTTGTTAAAAGAAATGACTCAACTCTGATTAAAAATGTCAAAGGGTGAGATTGTTCCAGTGCATTGTTTCATTATAATTTAACTCATCTCAAAGAACATCCTTATTGCATCTCGATACATTATTGTCATTATTGTACTTTTGCTGGGCCTGACAATGAGCGAGCTCTCAGAGCTGCCATCCAGTCGACAGTAGCCGTCAATCAGGTTGGCCATGTTCTCTGCTACAGCCGGGGAGGAAGTCTGCACTGACAGAGGCTGGAGGGTTGAACATACAAGAAATTTAGTCTGCTTGAAAAGCTTTGCGGCTTAACTGTAACTGCCTCTTCTAACAGAGTACACCAGAGGTCAGTGCTCTTTTTAACTTGCCCCTGTCCAAAGGTCAATAACTTACCTGTTTCGCTCCCTCTATGTGCACAGTGAGCAGAGTCCGACCATCACTATCTGCAGAGCAGGAGATGCTGCGCACCTGAGCAAATGTGGCCAGACAAACGGGCTGTGAACAAGGAGGAGAAATCAAACAGGAATCAATAATCATGTGGTATGAAATAAATCAACCATCAATATCGAGAAGCAGTTAACAAAAGCTGAGACGGAGAGAGTTCAAGCTCACTGTTGAGTTCTCGGTTTGCTGACTGATGCCTTCAGGGCCGATGACTAAGTCTATTGTTAAACTCCAGCCGTGCTATAGACACAGGAAACACACACAATAATAAGATATATACGAGGCCAATATTTGCTTTACCTGAGGTATCGCTCAAAATTACACCTAAAAATACACACACGGTAATGACACATACAGCTAAACAGAGGATGGTTTCATTCTTTAAAACTTGTAGTAAGAAGTTGTGAAAACATTCTCTAAACCCAAGTGAAACCTCACCACCAGCTGGCAGGTGAAACGCTCCTGTGTGTAGCTGTGGCACTGAGCCAGAGTGCTGAAGAACTTGGCCATGCACTCGTCCTGCTTCAGAGTCGAGTAGCCCTGAAACGTCTGCTGGATCAACCGACGCAGCTGCTTGAGCTGATCCACACACATTGAATACAAACAGCAGTCAATAGAAATTCAAACAAACTAATTTCATCACATTATGTGACTTCAGCATGCAGATTGCTACAGGTTTAAGACATTCAAACCAGGTAACTCCCTACCTTCATGCTATTAATCAGCTCTCTGGGAAAGAACAAGTCCAGCCCCACGTCCTTCCTAGAGAGGGAAGTCAGACCAGCATCACAAAACACACACATGGAGCCTGATATGCAGACACAGAGAGGACAAACTTCTTTCTGCAAAGCAACATTTCTAATCTCTCTCATGGATATGAACCAGCTATGGCAGGGGTATTCAGCTGTATCGCTGTGAGTACTAGGATCCAGCGACACCTGGTTAGATAGTATGCTAACCGCAGACTGCATCGTGTCATTTCACTCTTCATTTATCAGTCAGACACCTGGTTAGATGGTTAGATAGCTGGTCAGATAGGTGCACTGCAGGGTGTCACTTGTTTGAGGATGAGTTGAAACCAAACTTGGATGACAGTGCATGTAACACATGGGCACAAAAGGCCTGGCGCAAACTCAATTGGAGGAGAAAGGTGAAGCCCACATACAACAGTAAGACTCAACTTACTCTAGAAGTTCAAAGTTGGACTTTTTCTCTAGTCCATTTGGATTCATGTCTTTGCAGAATCTCCTGCAAAGTACAGTAAATATACATTTTAGAAATGTGTGAACCAACAGCTTTCGATGTTTCATAAAGAATATGAGACTTTGTACAGCGGCTGTCCTCCTTAGATCTGGAGCAGCGATGGACTTAAGACATGTGCATGAGGCTGTAGATGTACATTACCTTATTTCCAGACAACCCAGTTGTAGAGCCATGCCATCGCTGACTTTTGATGCAAACAGCTGCATATAGTCGATTCGTACCTGTGGATAAACTCTCTGTTAACTAGAGCCTTACAAACACTGACCCCTAACTAACCTTATTCCTGATTCTACACCGAGTCCTTAGAGGGCATACTGTAAAATGGCCTCATTCCCAAAATCTAAAACTCAAAATAATTTTCAAGGATATGCATACAAAACAAACATGGGTAACACTTTCTTTTCCAAGTCTGAAAATTCAAGTTTATTTCTAAATGATCTCCTAAGAGGTTTCCTGGAAGGACCCATATAGCTTGGTACTCATTATAGGTAAAATTAGATAGTGATACAGTTCCAGTTGTTTCTAAATGCTAAGCTTAACACAAACCTGAGGATTTTATTCAGAGGACAGAAGGTGAGCTACACATGCAAAATGTAAAATTAGCTTATAAACAACCATCCAATGAAGCATAAGTGGAGAAAACCATTTCAAATAACAGCACAACTGACCTGCTGGTAGAAGTAGAGCATAGTGGTTCTGTCATCTTTGAATTTCTCCATGAAGTCTAATGGGATGTATCTGATCCTCAGGTCATATCTGGACAAACATATAGCTTAGTCATGCACATTTCATTTAGGGGACATCACAAAAGCATTTCAGCTAGCTTTTCAGGGATATTGGATTCCCAGTCCAGTGTTTCTGTATTACAACTTTTAGGTTAAGCCTTTATTCAGTATTACTTTATTTAACTAGTTTCAAATGATCTTAGAGCTGTAGCCTTCTCAACCAGCCAGAGATGAGACAGAGATGCTGACCTCCACTCGGCCTCCAGGTGCTGTTGCTCATAGCGCTGAGTGAGTTCAGACACTGTCAGGTCTGGGTGCAGCCAGTGTATCTCTGAGGACTTGAGGTGTTTGAGGAGGAGGCCGTAGGAGAGGTTGTGTTTAATATCTGGACCCACACAGCCGCTGGACAGCACCACATTGATGATAGCCTGGCATAGAAATAATTACACAGGAATGTCTCTGGGATTTAAAAATCTAAATGTGACACTGTAAAAGCAGCTGACAGTCACTGTAGGTTTGCAACAAAACATGTTGATAATGAGGAAACAGATCACTAAAGCCTCATGTACCTAACAAACCATTTTTAAAACAACATCTGTACAAGTATGATCTTTTTTATCTTGTAGATTCTCATATCTACAATCTAAAGCTAACTTCTTAGAATGCCGTGCATTATTGTACAGTAAGGTACAGTATTGTAGAGTACAATAAAAGAAGAGTAGAGAATAATAGCATACAGTGCAATAGATGAAATAGTAGAGAGCTATGAAATATAGTAGCACCCAGCAGAGTTACACTAAAGTAAATAGGAAAGTACAGTAACATAAAGTTTAAGTTTACAGTAAAGTAGCGTACAATAGAATATAGTAGGAAGTAGAATACAGTGCTACTGGAGTACAGTAGCACATGACAGAATAAATAGTAGAGTAAAGTAGAGTAGCACACAGTAGAATAAACAATAGAGTACAGTAGACTATACCCTGATGGTCCAGCCCTCCTCACAACGGACCAGTTTGAAGTTCTTGCCCAGGTTGGAGCTATTGTTAAGGAAACACACTTTGATGATCTTCACTGGGAAGACACTGTCCCTGGTGATGGTTGCTGTGGGAGACATATCCGAGGAAACTGACTGGCTGGTGGGAGACACGCTCCTCCAGGACAGGGTGCTGGTGTCTCCTGACATCACACACACACTCAACACACACACACACACACCCAGACACACTGTATGCTACTAGACATACATCGCTGTCATGCCGACACACACATTTCACTTTCTGTCTCCTTCCCTCAGGCACAGTCACATTAAACACTTAGATGAAGGGGTACATCAGTGCTGGAGACAGACAGAAGTTGGACACAACAGTCACAGTGCTGCTGGACTTCAAGAACGTTCATATGTCAATAAACATTTCAACCTCTTTGTACTCACCGGTTTTGCACAAGCTCCACGACTAGGCACCAGAAATGTTCTCGGTCTGTCGTTAACATTGAAGACAAGTCAATGCCAGAATCAGACTGCATTCACATTACTGTGTAAAGTGTAGAGTAGTATCTTTGTTCTTCTCTGGCAGATTAATAGCAGACCTATTCGGCGCTGTGCCCTGAAGAAGAACACACCAGTCAGTGAAAGAGGAAGCAGCACTTACAGACAAATAAGGAAGTTGAAGAGAAAAACTGACAAACTCATGAAACTGCCATGCCACCCCCTGCCTCATATGCAATGGCACAGTCCAGCACCAAACTGCAACCTACCCACACTGCACAAAAATGGCATGGCCTACACTGTACCGAGTTCCCTTGCTAAAGGTTCTGATGAGCAAATGCGCAGCACAGGTGAAAATGGGGATTTTTATAAATACAGTTTTAAAAAATGTAAATGAACAAGCAGACAGGGCCAGGAAATTTCCACTATTAGCATAAAGAGTTTTTTAAATGGCATCTACACAGCTCTAGGGATGGAAATTTTGGCTTGTTGGTGGAGAATTAAATATTTTGACAACTTCTGAATGGACTGCTATGAATTTTGCATAGACATGGTACCTACTGTCTTTAGTGATCCTGTAAGTTCACCATGACAGTGACATTCTTAACTATGAATCAAATGTCTGTTTAGCTATTGGATGCATTGCTATGAAATTTGGTAAAGATGTCTATGTCCCCACAGCATAAAATCTAATTGATTTCATCAAGCATCACTGTCAGACCTTCATTTCACAGAATACTTTGGTTACTTAAGTCAATACACAGAAGTATTAGCATGAAAACATACTTAAAGTATTGAAAGTAAAAGCTCTTATTATGCAGAACAACACATTATATTATTGAATTATAATTACTGGAGCATTATTGTGCACTTTCTAAGTTTATAATTGAGGTACTACTGGGTTGTTATTCTTAAGAAACTGGTTCCTCTTCGATAAGATCTTCTGTGTAAAGCTGCAGAAACCAATTTCTTTTCACTTGCTCAGACTAGCATTGTGTTAACTGAACCTGTTCTGAGGTCAATGTGGGGGTACATAATGCTGGTGATGAAAATTTATTTGGCCATCTGGTTTCAGATTTCACCACCGAAGACCTTCACAACTATGAAAGTCATCTGCTATCTTTGAGCATGTGTGGGAGAGATTTGGGTCGTGTCTATGGGAGAATATATTGACAACAGAAACCATGACCTGATTTTCCACTCATCCATTTGTATGTCTAATCAGTGCAAGTCTAGAATTAAAGACATTGTCTAGAAGTCAGTACAGTAGCTTTGAGTCTTGCTAACCATCAGGAATGTACTAAAGCATTCAACCTGGTTTTCAACATTAGATTCTTTTGTGGGCTCATGTGTCAGATGTAGAAGCACCATCATTATAAGCTTTAGATCAGGGGTCGGCAACGTCCGGCCCGCGGGCCAATTCTGGCCCGCCCTGAAATATTTTTGGCCCGCCGGATGAATTTTGAAACGTTATATTTATATAGAATGAGTCTGAGTCACACGAACAGCGTCCAATCCTTTTTTATGTTATTTTATGACTATTAATTTGAGTTCAATTTGACACTTTCAAAGGTTCACTGTGAGTCGCTCTGTAACCCCTCCCCTCCTCTCCCGCACTGTGCTGCAGCTTGCCTGACAGAACCACTCTGTGTTGTGTCACTGCTGCACTCACATCCATGATGCTGAGCATATAAATTAAATAAAGGACATATTCAGACACTTTCTTTATTATTATAACAACTTAATTATTATTATTATGCATTTGTTTTTATGAACAGTGAGCACTGCTTCATCTGGAGGACTTTTGAAGGGGGATTCAACGTGATCCTAAAAGACAGAAACACAGAACAGCCAATATGAGCACTAGAAAAACGGATCGATAACTACAACATTTGAAAGACTCATTGGGAAAACTGGTATTTCCCTTCTTTCACCATTTTCTGTATGTCTGGTGTTAGAGATGTCATTTTAATGCGCAGGGCATCCTGCAAGTTTTTCTGTGTAGCAGTGCATCCAAATATCACAGCAATTAGGTTGGTGAGTAAACAACATTGCAGACGAGAGGGCGGGAATAATATTTCTTTATTTATATAATTATTTTATTAGTTTATTCATTTACTTTTACAAGTCAGCACAATGCTTATATTTTTATGTATATATATTACCCTTAAACTGCTAAATATATTGATATAATATATTGATGGCCCGCCATCTGATGACGTAGGAAAAATGCCCCGAGGCCACGCCAACTTGCCGAGCCCTGCTTTAGAGGTTTACACAAGCTTTTAATGACAGCAAGAAAGAACATAAATAATATTGTGAACCAGCTCTTAGCACCTGTTTTCTAAAAAAGGTCACACATTACACTGACACCATATCTCAGATGACTACTCAGTGTGACATCCTGTATGCAAAGAGCATGAGATTTTCACAGCACAACCTAACACACTTCAGTTTATGAAGCAATCCTCCAAATGTTTAAGCATTAAATGTTAAGCATTTAAATATTTTGTTATTTAAAATACATTTCCAGTAAAGTAGAATAGAAAACTAGTACCGAGACTGTTTCTAATCATGAAACTCCACAGATCCTGTTTTCATGAACAGCAGCCCAAATGAAGACAAAAAGAGCCTAAAAGACTCCAAATATGGCAAAACCACTAAAAGAATGCGCTAAACTGCAAAAATAAATAAAACAAATACAAAGATTTGCAAAACAATAAAAAGACAAAACAAGTTAAAAATATGAGCAAAATGACTAAAAAGATATGAAAAGTGAGTAAAAAGTAACACAATTGTTACAAACAGACATAAAGCAACTACAAGAAGACACAAACTGACTACAGATGCGGTTGCTCAGTCTGTCTTGCACACAAAAGTGTAGGCTCCATGTGGTTACCATCAGTAATCTGCTACATCTTGCAGGGTCTCCTAAAGTTTGCATTCTGTTGTAATAGAGTTGGAAATATGCACACAAATCAGAATGCATTTCAGCATAAATATGTGAACTTGCAGTTTGTATGTAAAAGTATGGGTCAATGTTCTATAAAGAGAGCAGGCATGAAGTTATAAAATTAGGTTATATGAGCTGTAAAGTATACACAACACTGAACAGCTCATAAAATTAAATTAAAGCCTAACATTTGGGTATATTCAGGTGACAGTAATGTTATATCAGTTTTGTATGTGGTTTATTGTGAATCTGGTGACCAAAAGTTACCAGATTACCTGCTTTATTATTTTATTATTCCGTATTAATATTTTTCATCCAGTACTTTTCAGTGTTGATTCTGAATAAAATTCTGTCAGAAACGTAAATGTCCAGCAGAGGGCGATGCAGCCCAGTTTGATTCCGTGATAAACGGCTTTCAGCCACAGGAAGAAATCGATTTTCTTTCTTCGACTTCATTTTTTAAATTATGAGTCACCATTTAAGTCGTAACTATTCATATCGACACTTGTTTTAATTCTAAAAATACTGCCTTATATCTATATAGCTTAGGTCTATTTTAGCCTGTAGACCTACTATAGCTGTATACGCGTCCCTCAATTACAGTGTCGTCATTCGCACTGTTGCAGCAATAAAACGCAAGACTTTAATTAAAGAATATTGAGACTAAATATAAACAAATTATATTGAGTGCTACATAACTGTGTGCATAAACTGAATGACCATTACTGGAAAATGCCGGGTTGAGAAATACATTTAATTTGTAGCCATCTGGGAATTTAATAGGCTTCTTCATTCTCTGACATTACCAGATGAGAGCCAGCATCCTCTGTTTAATTAGGCCGTTAGTCATCAATGGGATGGTCCTGTGAGGTGCTGCTTTCAGGAGCGTTAAGAGCCTCAGAGATAGAGAGGCTTAAAACGGAAGCAAAGGGGCTGCATTCAAAAGCATGACTATTATTTCAGCTCAATCGTTTATTTTGCAAAGAATTCCATTCGCTCGGAAAGTAGACTTCTAATTTGAAAGCTGTCAACGGAAGTTGTGTCTTACAATATCATCTTTGACTAGTGCTGCTACAGTTGTGCACAAGCAAAGGTGATGCCAACATCCGCTCAGAGACGGAGAGGGGTCTGGGACAATACGAGGCTGTCAAAGGAAGGAAGGAACTACCCGTACGTCTCATTTCCACCCCAGGTTTTTTTTTTTTGCGTGCTGGAATAACGGCTTGTGGGATCTAAGCCACTGCGCGCTGAGCGCAATGTTCACACAAGGCGGGGCTGAGCCTCCTGCCTCATTTTGGACGGAACATAAGTAGGAGAGCGCAAACACTGAAGAGTGCTGCTGTTATTGTTTAGAGCATTAGAGATCTGGGAATGAATTCGGCCGAACAGACGGTAACGTGGCTCATAACGCTGGGGGTCTTGGAGTCTCCCAAAAAGAGTGTCTCGGATCCAGAGGCTTTCCTCCAGGCGTCTTTGCAGGATGGAGTGGTGCTGTGCAGGCTGCTGGAGCGGCTCAGACCCGGGACGGTGGACAAAGTAAGTGGATGGAGGGACAAGAGCACTACGAAAGAAAAATACAAGGCCTAAGACTAAAAACAGCCAATAAGAGATACACGCAGCTTTGCATAAAACACAAATGATACAGAAGTAGTCTCTATAAACAGGCTAAATAAAGCAAGACATCATCCAAAACAATTTGGAGTTCCTCAAAAAAGTGGGCAAAGGGTCTGGACTAGCCTATTTAAAACAATTCTCTCATAAGAAAATTCTGAAAGATGTTTTTGCTTTGCTACTCAAGTGCCTTTCTATTGTAGTTGAAACATTTCTTTATGATCATTTCTGTCTCTGTAGCAATTTTGTGTCCGTCTGTAATGGTTTGTGTCTCTTTACGGTAGTTTTGGTAGTTCTGTGTCTTTTGCAGTCCTTTTGTGTCTCTATAGTAATTTTTTCATCTGCTTGTAGTTGTTTTGTTTCACTGTGTGGTCATTTTCAGTCTGATTGTGGTTTGCATCTATTTGTAGTGGTTTAACCAAGTTAATAATAAAATTGAACTGAATTGGGTTTTTATGACTTTTAGACAAGAAATAACACTCACTTAACACCCACTTCATACACAGGCTCTGCAGAACCCTGCCCTCTTGGGCCCCTAGGTGTGTGCCTGGTGGGCTCGTTTGGTTTGTAGTAGCAAATGGTGCTAATACTGTAATACTGTTATATTGCATGAACCTGTCAGCGTCATATCCTCCTCTGGCTTATCCAACTTCCCATGGATATTGTATATCTGTGTCAAAGCTACAACACAACACAGAGCGAGGCAAGGCTGCTTTCAAAATAAAGATATAGCATCAGTTGCGGTGGCTCACCTGCTACACTTTATGTTACCTCCTCTAGCTTTGCCACCGCTAGTCTACTTTTTTAGAGCCTTCTTTTCAAGTTATACAAATATATAATTTCTACATGCGTTTTCAGCAGTAATTATGAAAACTAATATAGGCAAGTAAAAAACGATTTAAAATCTAAAATGGTGGATCATAAATAACTTAAAAAAAATAAAATAAAAACTGCTAGACTACAACAGCTAGGTGTCTAACTTCTGACTGCGATAGAATAATGGGGATTTTTTTCAACCCAAAGACCAATTTCAAACACAAAATATAGTCTTTTCATTGATGCTTTATTTTGAAAGTTGAAGCCGGAAGTTTGGCTTATTACTTCAGCTAGCTTGTTGATGGTGAGCGGTAAGTAGCAAGTGCACCAGCAGCGTCTGGCGTAAACCTGTATTCATGCGTAAAAATCTGAAATGTCTTCATGAACACTTTATTAATATTCCGAGTCAGTATTTGAAGCTAATTTCTCGATTTTTGTGTGTAGTTTTTCCAGGAGCCGAGGAGCGACAGCGAGCGTCAGAAGAACATTACCGAGTTCATTAAAGGCTGCGGGGCGTTCGGTGTGGAGGTGAGTTAACACATCACTTATGTATTTATTAATGCATTTCCACAGTGTTGAGCCTAGAAAACAAAATACCTGATATTCCCACAAACCTATCTATCGTTTAAATAGTGTTGTAAAACTTAAGTATGAAGCTAACTGTGTGTTGATGCTGTTTATACGTTACTGCTTTTAACGGCACGAGACAGCCACGGTTAACGTTAGCTCCTCACCAGCTGGAAAGGTGTCATTTATGAGTAAATATAGCTGTGGCTGGACATTTATTTACGGATATTCCTTCTTTATAAGACAGCTAAATCCACCAAATGTGTCTGAGTTTAGTTGTTTGGATTTAGTCACTATAATATGTCTCATTCGTTCAAACATGTAAAGTCATTACTATAGTGGTGAAATGAGTGGTTCACAAGACACTAATCCAGACACTACGCTACACAAGGTGCAAACCACTAAGTGCGGTAGTTACTAAGAAGTTGTGTTATTAAATGCGGGTAAAGGAGTGTGAACTAATGACACATTAACAGTAGACAAGATATTGCACATTTCTTGTTGTTGCTGATGTTTATGAATCTGCAGACAAGTATCACGACTGCATCAGGATGAGTTATGGCTTATAGTTAGTCGTGGAAACAAGAGGTGCAGATTTAATTTGTGACTTAGTCTGTGGAACAATAAACATACTGTGTACATAGGTCTTTCTATTCAAGTGTAGTCAAGTTAATTGGTGTTCTGATTCTGATGAGACAGTTTAGCAAGACTATCATCATATCATTTATTGATCATGAAGATATGTGTTCATGTTATTATTGGTGATTATTGTGTTCTGGATGTTCTCTCAGAGGTTTTCCTGTTGTGATAAACAGTTTTGCAGTTTTGTTTTGCACAGAAATCAGCAAATGTGAAGTTGGCAATATTAAAATTATTTAAAAAAACAATCTAAATATCTGTTATCAGAGTTCAAAAGCACATTCTAGGGTGTGCGCATGTCTGTCCGTGCACAACAGTGGGTCAAGCCAGGTTATATACTGGCCTACAGTGGGTGTGAAGAAAGGGCTACGGAGCACATACATGCACTACTGATCTCTGCCATGGAAACAGCCATTGTATCTTCATAATGCAAAAGAGCAGATCAGAGAACACAGTAGTTCTGGGCTGCAGACCTATAACAAGGTTTTGTCTCGTACTTGGAAAATTATTTTGACAAGGAGGATGGGCTTTAAAAAAACTTGAATCCATGGTAAAGGAGCAGTGTATGAAAAGATGAAATGGAGGAGAGGAACTGGGTAGGCTGATGTAATGCAATACACCAGGCAGTCGTTGGATTTTCCAATCAGGTTGATTAAAGGCATGTCAGCCATGATGCTGGAAGCCAAGGGCTCCATTACCAGCAGCCTGACTGACTGACATCAGTGGAGTAATTCTCCCAGACTGTCATGGGACAAGCAGAGGACGAGCCAGACTGTCTTTCCAATAGAGGAGGATTACAGAGTGGATGACAAGACTGAATGTGCATGAATTCTGACTCCCAGATTAACCACAGCTGCACAATTAATCGGAGAACAGTAATAATAAGAAATCATACATTTGACTTTGCTATTAATAATCATGTGGGATATTGATTTTGTGCATTTAGAGTGCCTTCTCTGCAACAGTAAATCAAGTGCTTTCTAATATCAGGCAAGTTGATTGAACAGTCAGGTGTTTATTTTAAGGATGCTGTCTGTCTCAGTACCTCTTGTAATGTAGATGTAATGGGGACAGTGATGTGCCTTGACTGAGGTTTATGCGCTTTAATATGTGATATTATTATTGTTATTGTTATGTTTATTGTTATTGTTATTTATATCAAGTCACATAAAATGTTGTATCTCTAAGGAAACACAAATTTAATGAAAACAGTTCTCAAAGCACAATAGTGTGCAGTAAAATTACAGTAATTTGTTCAAAGAAGATCAACAATTACAGGGCTTGTTGTAATCATTCTTCACTTAATGATAAGTAAAAATATAATGACACAAAATCTATCACATTCTTCCAGGAATCAATAAATTGCTGTTCAATATTTCAGTATCAAACACACTTTGTTCCATTAGTGAAATATAAGGCCTTTATTTGTTTCTGACATTCTACTGTATATGTGGTTCTCAGTGTCAGATTTACGTATTCATTAAGTCCATTGAGCTGTTATACTAGTATCTTAATACCTGGAAGGACCACCAGCTACCGTTAATACATCAAATGTGTGCACGTGCAACTGTAATGCCAGTGGGAGAGGTGAAAGTGTGCATTAACCATTGGGTCTATACTGCTTTGACTACTAATCAGCCTGTGTACTAATCTTAATATGTAAAGAAACCTAGAATTAGCTTATTTTTTGCTGTTCTCAGCATGAAATAGTTTAAGTGTAAATTAAACTGTTAACATATCACACCATTTCAGTTTTGACTTTTGCAAACCAGATTGTTCCTGCTTCACACCTTGGGAAAGTGTAAGTCTGACAGTGTGTGGTATACACAAGCTTAGGGGCTTCAGAGGTATTTTTATTATGGCTGTGTGTGTGTGTGTGTGTGATGGGGAGAGTACAAGGTGGAGCTCAGGGGGGACTGAGTAATCCCGCTTCAGACCCCAGTTGGAACAGGGATGTAAACCCCATTAATCACCTGCAATTTAAGTCATAATGAGATTTATTACACAGGTAAGATAAATAACAAGAGGGTGTTTTAAAGGATCAAAACCAGTATTTTCCAAAAATATGATAACTTCAGTAAACCTTGTTGATCCATGTTTTATGATTACTAGCTGTCTGGAGGCCATACTGTAGATCTCTTCCTATTTAACACCCCATCTCTGTGTGAGATACAGCACATGCATGGAAATGTCAGGAATGCAGCTTTGTGTCCTTGTTGATGTCAGTTTTACAAATTTATTATGAATGCATGCACATTTTTTTCTTCCCTCTTCTGCCTCAAACCCCTCAATGCTTTATTGCTGGTCTAAAATATATTGTGTATTTTTTCATTTTTCTCCTTTAGCCTTTTGAGGCCATTGACCTGCTGCAGGGTCTGAACTTCCCCAAGGTCTTAAACTCTTTGGTTGCCCTTAACAAAGCTACTGAAGGTAAGATTATTGTGTTTATTTCTATGTGTATGTTTGGAATGTGTATTTTCTTTTTTTAGGGCACATGTTTCATTATTGCAGTTTTTATTTTGTAGGATTTTTTTCCCATTCATTTTCCTCCACCTTACTTTTTGTTCTGTAGTGCTCTATAAATGTGTGTTTATATGTTTATGTTTTTTCATATTGTTATCATTGAAATAGTTCTAATATATATATTGGATCATTGTGTAAGTGCAGTCTTAGGAGGTTCTGGAGACAGTGTGTGTGTGCCACACTCCTCAACGTTGAGGATCAAGTCCTTTGACTCCCTGAACACCCAGAGTCGGTCCTCTAAACTGCTTCAGCCTCAGTACCGCAGCTTGGTGAGTAACAACAACAGTGAAAATAACATAACTCCTAAGAAATGACAGTAAACAAGTCAGATATCCATCCTCTGGAGTCCTGCTCTTGTACAGTGGCTGTTCCTCTCTGACCAGAGCTTATATTTCAGTTACTATATATCAGATTCTGTTTGTCTTGCTCTCCTCTTTCCCAGGACATGTCAGAAGGCAGTGGGTGTGGCCAGTTTCTGGTCAAGGCACGCTTTCCTTTCCAGCAGACCAATGAGGATGAACTCTCTTTCTCTAAGGGCGACATCATTAGTGTGAGCAGGCAGGAGGAAGGGGGCTGGTGGGAAGGCTCGCTCAATGGCAAGACTGGATGGTTCCCCAGTAACTATGTACGGGAGCTAAAAGGAAGCGGTGGGTGCAGTTGTGTTGCTTCACCATTAATTTCCCTGTTATTTTTCAGAACAGTTCCTTTGTTTTGGTCACAGCTGGGGGCTAGGTTACCTTTCCTGCATATGAGTCTTGCACTTGTCTTGTCTGGTTTAAAGCATATACTACTATATATCATCTTGTAGAGCCAAAGCTTCCCATATGAATTTGCATGAAGTACAGCTACACACACAGATGTGCACAAACAAGCACTCATCCTGCAGGTCTGTTCTTGCTGATAACAACTTACTGAGCTGTTTTTGTAGTATGATGTTTTAAGGAAGAACACTAGCCAAATTATTGATGAAACATTACAACTGAGTGCTGAACTGTATTCAGTGTTTATTAGTTGAGGTCTGAATTCCTCATACATGAAACTCTTCAACACGCAAGGGAAGTGTTGCATGTAATAGGGAGGCGACAGTGGTGTGGTGGTAGAGCAGTCGTCTCCCTGGTTGAAGGTTCAAATCTCAGTGCTGGCAGTCCACGTGTCGAAGTGTCCTTGGGCAAGACACTGAACCCTGTCGGTTGAGGTGGCACTGCAGATGGCTGCCATCGGTTCTGTACAGGAAACAAATTCCTTGTGTGTAACATACTTGGCCAGTAAAGGTGATTATCCTTATCCTTAAATTAGTAAGAAGGAACTTCATTTTGGGTTTGTATGTACTTTAGTTTATTTTATGTAACTGAATAAACTCAGAAGATGAAGGAATTTGTGAGGCATTATCAATTATTTTTTCCCAACTGTTTAGTTTGTTCACTGTCTAAAACAACAAGAATCCAAATATATCAGAAAATTCTATTTATTTATATCTCTGTGTTTTTCACAAACGTTTTTTTTTTTACCTGAAAGGTGTGATAAATACTGTTTGTGTTTGACTAGCATCGTTTTTGAAAGTATCTGCAAGTTTTTTCTCTCATTTAACACCTTAGGAATGATGGTCTTTACATAATGTTATTGGAAAGACAAATATTGAAATTAGGCTGTTAACTGCTGCCCCCTGTGTTTGTAAGAACCATACCCTTTACTGTGTTGCTTAGTTCTGAGGAGGGAAGGTAGGGAAGAAGGAAGGAAGCTCCACACACAAAGACAGGAAGTTCCAGAGCTTTATAGAAAGGAACTTCCTGATTTAAAGTTTACAGCAGAAAGCAAGGACCATGATAACAGTGCACTGAGGAATTTCAGTAAATTCATTTGGCCACAGGGAGCTGCTTAATGTGAGAGAGAGAAGGCTCACACCAGAGAGACCCATACTTCTGATAGCTGTTTGTCATGTGAACAGCATGGATTCAGGGGCTGCATGTGTACCTCTGTTCTGGGTTTAGTAATATAAATCAGTGTTACTGAGGCAGAACTTTTGTCAGAATCATCAGGTAGAGCTGTAGGTTATGTAGCCAGGGGGGACATGACTGTTTATT
The DNA here is from genome assembly GCF_001952655.1 of Monopterus albus. NCBI lineage: Eukaryota > Metazoa > Chordata > Actinopteri > Synbranchiformes > Synbranchidae > Monopterus > Monopterus albus. Next base: position 820,051 of record NW_018127928.1, read on the forward strand.
TTACATAGCATCCAGATTAAAGCAGATTCAGCTTCATGTAGCCCTAGATAGATCTAAAAAGTATAGGGAGCTAGTCATGATATAGAAAATGCATATTTGTCTTTTGCATTGCAGTGTCTGCAAAGGACAATGTGAACTGACAGGATGTGAGTGTTGTTGGCAGTGCAGTGCTGAAATAACAATGACCAGGACAGTGAAAGGGTTTTGTGGAATCTGTGAATTAAAGCTTTAAATCACTGGTTCTCCTACATACTTTAATGACAACAGCATTGCCCTGCAGTGCAGAATGTTGAAACTTCATTTTTTTCTATGTACTATATTGGATCAGGATGAAAGTTTAGCTACCATGAGACGTGGTATTTTTCTACTGAAATGTGCAAGTGAAACATAATAAAACGTGGAAGATTTGTTGATGTTACTTTTATAAAGTTTGTGTTCCTAAATGTTCAGCTGTCTCTGCTTATGCCCATTAACCAGCTTTTTCTACAAACGGGTAAATAAACACTGGCCAGAGCATTATGAAAATCCTATTGTGTTTTTAAAATGTTACATTCAAATTTTAACTTCATTTAAATTAAAACATATTTCCTTTTAATTTTAATTGTCAACCTTAAATTTAACTTGAAGTGGCTTGGCATTGTATTTAATTCAAGCCAACTATAAAACACATCACTAAACAAGCTCCCACAAGCCAAGATTTAAAAAGGAGCAACTGTAAACTGAGTGTAGCTGGAGTCGCCATTTCATATTAGCAGTCAATTACATTTGTATTCAGTATTTAAACACATAGTTTTTTTCTTAATTCCCTACCAATGATCATTGAACTGTCCTTCTCTTTGTAGATAAGACAACAGACAAATCAAGGTCTGGGACACTGAAAAGTCCACCCAAAGGTTTTGACGCCACAATCATCAGTAAGACCTACTACAATGTGGTAAGCATCGCAATCCTAAGCAACTCTGTCTGCGTTCCTGGTTGTGTGTTAATACTGTGCTTATCTTATGATTACCAAATACTGATGAGAGCACTGAGAGGAAAGGAAGAACATCTACCACTTCACACAGTTTCCAGAAGCGCTTAGAGATTTTGTGGCAAATGTTTAACATTCAGTGGGAACTAATGAATTTTTTAAGACCTGAGCACATAGAAATGAAACAAATGATCTCCGTTGTCTTGGCTTTCTGTCTCGCCTGCTGTAAGTTAGACTGCTGGTGTGAATTCAGTTAATGGATGTTTGTCACATGCGTCTCCATTAGTAGACTGTTAAAATGGATAATTCTTCATCCTCACATCTAATTAATGGTTGTGTAGCTGGGTCTTTGTGTGCATAAGCATGTGGTGAATTGTGGAGCATCTGCATGTGTCTTCAGTGTGTGAAAGTGCAGCAGATGTAATGTAGGTTATTTTTTCCAATCCAGTGGTTTCTGGGGCAGCCTTGCCCCAGGGTTTGCTCCTGTCAGTGTGTGTATATGTGTTTTAATAGTATGACAAGCTGCCACTGTCTCTAGACAGTTCGTCTTACCTGAGTACCTGAGTCTCTCTCTCACACACACACACACACACACACTGACCCTGCCTGAAGTCAAAACTGTTCCCAGACAGAAATGCAAAAAGTTATAAATAAAAAATGTTGTTCTCCTTCCAAAAGAGCCTCCCAGAGCTTTAAGACAGATGCTTGCATTAGTGGAGGATGCAGGCTTTAGGTTGTTTCTGTGTGTGTGTAAAAAAATCCATGCTTTTGTTTCAGAAGAAAATACAAGTGGTCTTGTTGCCAGCGCCTGCCCAGGCATCCTGTCTCTGTCCTCTCTGTACAAGTCACTTTTAATAAAAGTATATACATTATATTTTATTATAGATAAACAATTGGAGTTGCTTGAATTGCAGTCACATTTTTACTGTCTCTTGACCTGAGGGGACACACAGCCCCTTGTGTTTCTTGTCTAAAATGTTACAATTCCTTAGCAGAAATCTTATTCCTGTGAGGTTTCTGACGTTGTGGAGAGATTAGCCAGTTAGCCTGTGGAATCGGACCTGCTGAAAGCTACTTGAGCCAGTGTCACAGCTCCCACAGACTCTGATATCTCCTTCCATTAGCTTATTACTGAATCCATGTCCCAGTGAAAAACCAACTGCTTTGTGTAGTTTTCACCTGCAAGAGTGTTGTGTTTGTGTCATGTCTTACTTCCACAAAATGTGTTCCTAACAGAATACAGAAAACAGATGGTTATAGACAGTTGGCATGTAGGAAACTGTGAATTTGCAGTTAAATATCACTTCTTTTCTCTGAAATTACAGGAAAACATGGGACCCACATGCAAATAGATGTTACAGGAATAGTTACTGTCAGGGGCAAACAAATACATTATTGTCATGTAAAACTTCTCTCACCTTTACATTATATCAATCTGTACATAATATTAACATCAGTATGTGTTTGTGGGTCATGTCTCTGTCAGGTGCTACAGAACATCCTGGAAGCAGAGGCTGAATATTCCAGAGAGCTACAGAGTCTTCTGGGCTCATACCTGCGCTCACTGCACCCCACAGACAAGTACAGCTATTTTTAAACCTTTTATTGTTTTATTCAACAAGGTCAGGTTCTAGAGGTGCACACACCAGCATCCCTACTGTCTAATTTTCACAGAATATACTGTAGGAGCACACATGAACTATATCATATGTGCACTGTGCCACACTTATACATACATTACACATTTATACATTAATTGATATCCCACTGTACTATTTAAACTTGGCAAGTATAGTGATTTATCTATACCAGCCTTTTATTGAAAATGTCAGGGTCACCCACAGCTGACTTTTTAAATACAATATGATCCATTTTCATTGAATGCCATACAGACAGGAACTGATTTCCCTCTTGAAATTATTTTTGATATATAGATTCATGGTAATAGTTCTGAATGTCATGACAAAATACCAGTCTGTTTGAGGTTTTATCTTTATTCACCAACTTTGTAATTAGTACACAAATATATAAACCTATACTGCACCATATTTATCAGTTAGGACCAAAGAGCACTTTCAAGTTAAACGATGATTCCTTTCTTCTCTGATTTGCAGACTCAGCAATCTTGACATCAGCTGTATTCAGGGAAATCTGGAGGAGATCTCAACCTTCCAGCAGATGTTGGTTCAGTCCTTGGAGGATCATACAAAGTCAGGACATCACCTTATTTTGTGTGCTCTTTCTTTGTGGATTGCTGTAATATCTATGAATGTCAGCTTTTTAGTATTAACAGTTTATTATAAACACATTAAACATTAGTGGCTGTTACATTTTATTGCAGTTATTAATACAGTAGTATTTTCACTGTGAGAGAATGCTTAGTTAAACTGAAACAGTTAGTTGATTAATCAGTTAGCTGGCATTAACTTAGAGAAAATAAATTGTGAATTTTTTCTGTAATCAATCATCATTTTTCTTGTTTAACTATCAATGCATTCCTCAAGATTTACTCCAAAACAGCAGGGTGCAGGCAAAATGAGGCTCACACCACCATTTGGCCTGACTGAAGCTTTATGTAGGCGTCTAGTGGTAGAGTGAAGCAACATAGTTTCTTTGTAAGTGCAGTACAATAGACAACAAGTGTCTGTTTATGTAATTAAAAAAGTTTATTAACAAACACACAACTGACCAAATATTGAGATAGTGATGGTCTTAAATGCTGCCTTATTGTCGATGTTGTTTTCCAGCTAGATTTTCCTCTGTATTCCTAATATACTTTATGAATTCTACACATTATGAGCACTGGCTGATGCCCCATATTACTATCCAGTATTAGTTTGTACAGTTGGCAGTTGGCATCCAGTCTAACATGACATTTGTCTGTGCAGAGTGCCAGAGAGCCAGCAGAGGATCGGGGCCTTCTTCCTCAATGTGATGCCCCAAATGAAGATCATCTATGTAGCATACTGCTCCAACCACCCATCAGCTGTCCATGTCCTCACACAACACAGGTACAGGCAGAGTGCAATGTGTGTGCATGCAGGTGAACCACACAATTAAGCTTTGTGCTCTGAAGAGAAAATAAAGATGTTTGTTTCAAATTTTCCATACATGTTCCTCATAGTGAAGAGCTGGGGGAGTACATGGAGTCGAAGGGGGCATCTACCCCTGGGATCCTCACTCTGACCACTAGTCTGAGTAAACCGTTCACCAGATTGGAGAGATACCCAGCATTGCTGAAAGAGCTAGACAGACACATGGAGGTTAGCCCTGAATCTCTCTACCTGTTGATATCGTCTTGAGTGATAATAGGCGAATGAGTAGTGTTTTTTTTTTCCTTCTGAACAAGTCAGTGAAGCTGAGGCTCTTTTGCCTGTGTTTTAGTGTTTAATATGTTCTGTCCTCTTAGGAGCAACACCCTGACAGAGCCGATCTCCAGGCTTCTATGGTGGCCTTCAAAAGCCTCACAGTAAGACACACACACACGATCATCTATCTGTAACGGTATTATAACTGTTTCTATCAAAATTATGTCTTTATTAATGCTTTAAGATGAATAGTCTTAAATATGAAGTATTCTTCAGTTTCACAGTTACTGTGCCATGTGGTGCCACTCATTTAACACTTAAAAAGCATTAGAGTGGACTCCCAAAATAGCCAAAATAAAAACTTTGTACTTTCACTTTTGTATGTGCCTTGCCCCTACGGGCCACTGTACTGATTCCTAGCAATGTAGTCTAGAGATAAGGAATTCCTGAATAAACCCTACTTAAAGACTGTGTAAAGACATTTGTGCTCACAGAGGGAGGTGTTGCTTTTTTGACAGATTACAAACAGTGGCTTATGTTTAATTTCTTCTTCTTCCTGACCTTTATGTGTAATCTATCAGCTAACAACCTACACTGCGTTGATTCGAACACAATCACAGGTTTTTTCTGCCTTTGTGTCCTGCTTGGTTTTGTGTGTGTGCATGTTCAGGTTCAGTGCCAGGAGGTGAGGAAGAAGAAGGACCTCCAGCTAACAACCTACACTGCGTTGATTAGAACACAATCACAGGCTTTTTGTGCCTTTGTGTCCTGCTTGGTTCTGTGTGTGTGCGTGTTCAGGTTCAGTGCCAGGAGGTGAGGAAGAAGAAGGACCTGGAGTTGCAGATTTTAACAGAGCCAATCAGAAACTGGGAGGGTGATGACATCAGAACCCTTGGCCCTGTTCTCCACATGTCCCAAGCCACAGTCCACACACAGAACTGTCAGGTACCCATCAAAAGAGAAATTTAAACTACAGCCTTCAAACTACTAGGTGGCAATAAAAATAACCTTGACCTAGAGGAGGCTTCAGACAAACTGTTACAAATAGGCATCATGTGAACATACTCTGTTGCATTCAGATGTAAAATTAACACACAAGACTGCTGAGTTTGAGCAACTACAATAGAGTACATAAACTGTACTTTGTCTGTCAGGAGTCAAATGAACGCTACCTCGTCCTCTTCCCTCACACTTTGATCATACTATCAGCCAGCCTGAGAATGAGTGGATTCATCTATCAGGTATGTGTTGTACCAGATGAAACTCAAATGATCCTCAAAAGATGAACTTATCAAAAAGTCCTTTGACTAACCCTGCATATTTTTCTACGTGTTCCTGTAGGGGAGGATGCCACTATCAGGAATGCTCATCTCCAGAATAGAAGATGGAGACAGCCTGAGGAATGCTTTTGAAATATCCGGTCAGCCATCTTTGTCATTTAGCAGTAGATCCTACTGATGTCAGCTGAACCATGTCGGTGTCATGTGGTTTTTAGAGTAAGGGGTATTTCTCAACCATTAGAAATGGGAGATGTCAGAAACTACTAGCTTACTGCAAGTACAAATAGAAAGGCCTTTTGCCAAAGCATGTGTTAGAAACGCTCTGGTAGGAAGGTGAGCGAGTAAAAAATGACGGACTCAGGTAGCTGACTTCGGTGCAAGAAGTGCTCTGTTTATTTACAGTGAAAATACGTGTACAACCAGGTGAAGGAATATGGAGCAGAACCGGGTGTCGAGCGGCAGTCCTGGAAAACATACAGTTAGTGGTGGATTGATAAGGAAGAGGCCGGGCTGCGGACGCTAGGATTCACTCCTGGACTGGTCGTGGTGGTTGGTTGCTGAGGGGACAAAGTCACAGAAACAGTTAATGGGAGACTGTGCATCGACCTGCGTAGTGGAGTGATGTGGAGTTGAGGAGGTCCGTGGTCCGAAGGAGCGATAGCGGTTGGGAATATAAGACACAGGGCACAAGACAGGAACGGAGCTGGGATGAAGAGTGTGAGCAAATACATATAGTAGACAAAAACAATAGATCAGCATAGAAACGGGCTTGTGTGTTGAAAGAACTGGCAGGGAAGTGGACGATGAGCACGGTATAAATAGGAAGAAACTAATCAGGTGCAGCTGGTGGTGATTGAGGGGACGTGAAGCAGGTGTGTCAGATAAAGAAATCAGGGGTAAGGGAGCTAAAATAGAGGGAGAGAAGTGAGAGAGGCAGGTGCAGCCGGGCAAACATGTGCTTGTATATCTTTCGTTATGAAACAGCTGTGGTTTGTCTGTGGGACCTATGCCTGCTTGTCTGCACATTAACACATTTGGTTGTGTGTGTTGTTGTGCAGGTGGCCAGTGTGAGCGGATACAGGTGGCCTGCAACAGTCAGTGCGAGCTACAGGACTGGCTGGACCTTCTCACAAAACACACACACACTCCAACTGCACACAGACACTCCCACAAGCCTCAGTCTATCTGTCACACAGTAGGTGTCTGTGTTTTCAAAAAAAAAAAGTCAAATGTCAGTTAAGCATTATCTACTACTTTATTCACCTCATCCTTTCTTTAACCTCTCCTCTCCTCCCCCAGTTGCCATCTCATCCCGTGACTCCTTCCAGACACTCTGAGTCATGTGGAGGGAGCAGTGGACACACCTACCACACCCTTCCCCATCTCTCCTCCTATGGGATGGCACACAGTAGCACCCCAGTGTGGCGGCCCCTGGAGCCACCAAGTACCCCTAAACCCTGGAGCCTGAGCTGCCTTCGGCCTGCGCCTCCACTCCGGCCCTCCGCTGCTCTCTGCTACAAGGAGGTGCTGACCAATGCTGTACTAAATGGATTCTGGGGATCTCCAAGATGTTTTTAGCTGCTAAATTCACTTCATCTTCGCTGTCATAACAAAATAATGTGTAACAATTTATTGTTAAATTGGAATAACATTTACTTTTTCAGTATACATACAGTATTTATGTCTCTTTGTAGGATATGAGTAAGAGTCCCAAGAACATGAAAAAGCTCCTCCCTAAAAGGAAGCCAGAGAGGAAACCTTCAGAAGAGGACTTCACTGCCAGAAAGAGTAAGTTGACAGCCACAGATAATCAGTGTTTGATTTGTTTAGCTGTATGGGTCATGTCAGCCTTTAATGAAACTGGTAGCGTTTGATTAACCTCACTTCAGACACTGGACAGTCAGCAGCCGGCTCATTCTAATCTTGTTTGATTTAATACATTTACCTCATATTTATACATTAAAATACTCCAAATATTTACCAAAAAAATTTAACTTACACAGTAGAACCCCAGGCTTTAAACTGTATTATAATCACTTCCACTAAAATAAGATCAAGATCAAAGATTAATATTGTCAATTCATTATATGTGCAGGACATACAGAAAAATCAAAATACTGTTTCTCTCTCACCTAATATTGAATGCCCATACCATTTAAGAAATTAAAATAGAATAAAAGTAGAATAAACACAGAATAAACAGAATATGAAAACTGAATTCAAGTAATAAGGATAAACTAGATGGTACAACCTAATAGACTATGATGAAACTCAAAGCCATGTGCAAACAGTGGACATAGTGCAAATAATAACAATAAGATTGTCATGTGGTCAACATCATCAGTGGTGTTGGTGATGGAATGCATAATATTTTATGAAATGTACATGGACAGCAGTGCAAATGACCAACAGCAGTAGATATGATGGTAAAAAGAACAATCAGCAGCAGATTTACATGTAATATAACAATGGGGAATGTATTGAGTTTGTGCAAACAGCAGGGGTAGTCTTTTTTATGACTTTTTATGTTCTGTGGTGGGTTATGGTCCAGGGGCAGAGGGTGAGGTAATGGACAGCGTTCAGCATCCTCACAGCCTGGAGGATGAAGCTGTTTGTAGGTTTGGTGGAGTGGGCCTGAAGACTATAAGTAAAGGCAGGTGCTTCCTGCCTGAGCTGTAGTTAGTTGTAGTCAGCTGAGTCTCATTGTTGCCGAAGCTGTATATGGATGTAAGAAGCTGTGCAGCTGAATGTCGTCTGTTGGACTCACCTGTCCTTCTGCCCTGGCCCTGCCTTTCAGGCACAGCGGCTCTAGAGGAGGACGCTCAGATTCTGAAAGTGATTGAGGCCTACTGTACGAGCGCCAAGACCCGACAGACTCTCAACTCCAGTAAGTCCACACGCATCAGTATTTTCATGCTTAACCATGGTTATGCTCACACATTCCTGTCTTATTATTGACCACTGTTTTTCTCTGCTTCCAGCTGTAACTGTTTTTCTCTCTCCTCTTTGTTCATATCTTCTCTTCATTCCAATGCTTTTCTCTTCCTCCAATCACTGTTTTTTCATTACCTACTTCATCCATTGTTTGGTTTTAACCTTCCTCTTGTTTCATTTAATTTAATCTTTTATCCCACACATACTTTCCCTTCTATTTCTGGTGGCATTTCATATTTATGTTTAAAACATATTTCCCAAACTTTTTGCAATATTTTGTCCACCCCCAACCCTTTAATCAATGTGGGTTGTGCTCATTCCCCTGACATTCAATTTGATTTGTCCCAAACCCCATCTACTGACACAGCCTGGCAAGGGACTGACCTCATGCACAACCATGTGCTTGCTGACACCAGCCTTACCGTCAACCCACCTTGTTCTGACCAATCAGAGGACTCGGATTATGACAGTATCTGGACCGCCCATAGTTACAGGACAGCCTCATTTTCTCGTAAGATACTGGTTTCACAAACTACAGACAGCTGGTTTACAACATCTGTATATCAGCCCAGATATTTAACCTGCTGTGTGTATGTCCATATGTAATGTTTGTAGCTATATTTAGCATAATTAGTAGTAGTAGTCTTTATGTGCAAGCCTGTATGCATTCCCATTAGGATACAGTAGCTTCAGGAAGGTTATACCCCATAGAAGAGAATATTTAATGCATGCAAACAAAACAAGCAGTGAGCCAGTCATATATATGGGGTGGCTGTGGCTCATGAGGTAGGGCAGTCGTCTCCTGAGTTGGTGGTTCGACTCCCGGTCTCCCCGCTAAGTGTCCCTGAGCAAGACACTGAACCCCGAATTGCTAGACTAGCGCCGGTGCATGGCAGCCTGTCGTGAATGGTGTATGATCTTCTGTAAAGCGCTTTGGCCAGTGCAACACACTGTGAGAAAGCACTATATAAAATACAGTCCATATAATGGCACCAATGATGTTGAAAAGTATTGGACATTTTCTAATATAAGAAATCCTCTTTGAGCATTGTCACTTTCTAAGCTTTCACCTTGAGCTACTTGTGTAGGGCTAGAACATTATTCACTAATCTATAGAGTATTTATTTAGACTAGCTGAGTAATGGTTTGGTTCATAACATGTCAGCAAATAGTGCAATCTGCCCATCATAGAGGTGATGGTGACTTTTTTATACGTATACCCCAAAGCCCAAAGGTATTCTTTATCATTATAAAAAAAGAGCAAGGACATCAAATAAATCACATTTCAGAAGCTGCACGTTCATTTTCTGATGACTAAATCCAGCTCTAAACTTTTTTTTATTGTTGTTTTGATTCTTGGGCATAAAGCTTTCTCCATTGGAAAACAGTTTTGGTACCCATTTTATCATATGCAGGCAGTGCAACCACATGTACAGGCTGAAGCAGCAAGTGTGCCCCACTTCCCTCTGTTGTGGTGCAACAGGTCATATATCACTTGGGTGTCTAATCTACCTTTGTGATTTTATCAAACCATGCAGCCTTTTTTGTTGCATTCAGAGTGAATACAAACTGCACTATAACTAGAACTTGACCCCTGACCCCATCATTCAGGTACATTTTTCTTTTCTTATTAATTAAAAATGATGCTTACCACTCCTGTATCCAGATTAACCTGTAATGCTGTCATTCTTCTTTAATTCTGTGTTCACCACTTGAAATGATATAGCATGCTTCTGTGCATGTGTGTGTGTTTGTGCATTTGTCATATTTTGTGTGATGCAGGATTAATAACTCGCACTGACAATGTTTAACCAGGCTCCAGCCGGAAAGATGTGCCCATGTTGTTTCCAGAGGAGGAGAAGATCATAGTGGAGGAAACCAGGAGCAATGGACAAACTGTAGTGGAGGAGAGGTGAGAGAGGAGAGAGAACATGTGTTACGTGTGATGTTTATAGTTTAATAATATGAGCTAAACTAAACAAAATGTAGTAAGCATGAAAAAATACATTTAAAACTGTGTGACAATGAGGAAAAGATGATGTCAGTCAGTGGTGTTTAGGCTGTCCAGTTGTAGAGCTGTTCTGTTCCTGCAGGAGTCTAGTGGACACTGTGTACAGCCTGAAAGATGAGGTCCAGGAACTCAAACAGGTGAGTCTGCAGTTAAGTATATTACTAATCTGGACTTTTAGTATCAGCACTGTCCCTCAAACATTATTATTTTTAATTAATACATGTGGCATGTGTTTACATGTATGTTTAAGGCCTCAGGTGGCACACAGTTGTGACTCTTTAGAGTTTCTGTTTTAGTCCCTCTGGCTGTCACTACTCAGCCTCACTACCTCTTATTAGTCCAGACATCTCTCCTCTTTCTTCCCTTCTGTCTTCATCTCACTCCCTCTTTTCCTGCAGGATAACAAGAGGATGAAGAGGACACTGGAGGAGGAGCAGCGATCCAGGAAAGAGTTGGAGAGGATTGTCAGGAGAGTCCTGAAGAACATGAATGACCCAACATGGGACGAGACTAACCTCTGAGACAAATAAGTATCTTATCATCATGGAAGAGACCAGGCTTTTTTTTATTTTAAATGACCAAACAACTTATGAACGGTTGTTCAACACTTCATCACACTATTCACCGTTCCTTTCCACATTGCTTTGACCTTCAGAGGTACCTGTGCACCAACCTGGACCAAGAGAAATGGACTGCCACCCCAACTGACCGTAAAACTATGAAGCCAAATTAGCTGGTCAGTTTGATGACATCATTTCCTGTCATGCTGTTTTACAAACTGCCTTCTCTGGAGCAGTGACAAAAGAATCACTTTTTATCATGTACTTTTATTTCATTGACTGCTCTGGTGCATGAATAAGAACAACACATTAGTTTATATATTTCATTATGTGAATCAACTTTCTCACTGAAACTGAAAATAGCAAACTGCTCTGATCTGATACTGAGCCAATGGGTTTCATAGGAAGAGACTGTCACTGAAATGATGTACAGATACCATCACAGTTCATTTCACTAGTCAGGATCACTCCTATAGTTGATGTTGATGAGGGTGAGATGTGCTTGTGTGTGACTTGGGCTGATGCTGCTTGGTAGCTGTTAGGGCATCTTGGGGGAAGGCTTCCGGTGAATTTGTATGGCTTTAAAGGAGAGATACAGGAGGGCAGAAAGGTAGAGAAGAGGACAGAGAAAGATTAAGGCAGAAGTGGGTGGGTTAATGAGAAACTAAAGCACTTTGCAGCTTGCAGTAAAAGGTTTGTGTTAAGGTGTGGTCCTGCTCCTGGACCTTCAATATTCATCTTCATTTGTAGTTCGTTTTTTTTTAGAAGACGTGAGTCAGCTCAGTGACTTTTCAAGTCCAAGCAATACAACACTGAAAAATGCTTTTTTTTTTTACAAAGTAAATATGCAACCTATTGTAGAATGGTTTCTTATTTTTATATTTGTGATTGTGTTTTTACTGTTAGCTGGTTCTGGTTTGGAATACTGACTGAACACACTACAGGTAATTTGTACAGAAAAGCTGCATATTTCTACTGAGCATCAGTAAACGTGCCATGGGGAGAAAAAAATCCCTTTAGTAAAGGTTAATGACTTCATCTACAAATGAACTTCGCTGAAAATAAAATCACACTAATGTAAGCTACATAATACAGTATGTCAGTCAACTCTAACTAATGTATTTAACTGAAAGTGACTGGTGTAAATGTGGGTCAAATGTTAGTGATGAAGATGATTACAGTAGTTACAAGAATCACCCCCCTCTATTTATTTCACCTGTTTGTCTGTGAATAAATTGCTGAATCAAACTCACACTTGGTTGTCCATCTCCAATAGATATACAGTATATCTCACTGCAGATTTAAGGTATTATACTATACCAGTATTGAGTAACATGAAGTGTTTGTAGTCTACAGCACAAAGCAGGAAATATATACTGACTCTGTAGAATGATTGCGGGGCGGGGGTTGGAATTATTTTATTTTATATGGTAGCAAGTAACTAAACTGAAGGTTTCAAGTATTATATATGAGGAGAACGTTAGGCATAGGAAATACACTTTTTGGCTCAACACCTGTGATCCCATTATGTATAGTTTTCACTAATAGGTGAAACAGCGCCTCTCTGGATTGTAACGGCGGACTGAGGTTATTCTGCCTATGTGGTCAAACAGAGGAATTGCACCCTTAGGATGCCACACCGTGTGAATGTTGTCCCTTGATTAAAAACTTTTGCGCTACTGTGCGGGAGCTGTGCACGGACTCTTCGCTAAAAAAACTGTAAAAATGTGAATTGTCATTTTTTTTTTACAGACACGGATGTAAAATGACGTTAATTTAGTTAAAGTAAGCAACCGTGAGAATTAACCGACCTTAACGCAGTTTTATCATGGTGCTAATGTGACGTTAGACGCAATGGAGAGAGGAAACAAGTTACAAGTGCAGTGATTGTCAAAACAACCGCAGTTACAGCGGAATATTAAACCTGACAGATGTTTAGTTTCCATGAGAGAAAGGAGACCTTCTGGACTCGGACAACAAATGTAAGTCAAATTATTACACTTTCAAATTGTTACACTTATTTGCCTGCTGGTTATATGTCCCGCAGTGGGACATGTCTATCTGTCTCTTTAAGTCTTGTTGTGTTCCTGTTGATGCTGTGTGTTGCTGAGCATGTGATCCCACAGAGATCATGAGCTATTTCCTATTTATCTGAATGAACATGTAGGATGCTGGTTGTTCAGTCACCTGTAGATTGTGATTGTTTATGGGCTGTGCTGTTCTTTTAGCTGCTTCTGAGAATGTAGAAATCCTTGTTTTGTTTTTGTGCAGAATGAAGGGCAATGAGCACAACTGCAGTACTGGTCAAGTATTTTGATGCATGAGACCTTTTATGTGACCATGCTGTAAGGTTTTAAGATTTGTAAACATTTCTAGTGTTCAGTCTTTTCTGTATTAATTAATGATATGAATGACTGAACCACTGAGCACTTAGTTTGATTTTTATAACAAAATAGAATTGGTATTAAAGCACTGCTCATGTTGGCAACAACTTCTGTTTTATAGGTTCAAGTCGGATAGAAAACCTACACTCAGCCACTTTATTAGGTACACCTGTACAACTGTATGCAGTTCAATGCAACACTTTCACCTTAACATCTGTGTTTATGAAGCTCAGAATGTTTCAGTGTTTGGTGAAATTGTCATAAATGTATAAATTCAACTATGTTTATTATTGAGGTCATAGTTAAAGGTGGCGTTGCATTGGACTACATCCAGAGGTGTCTCTATATTTTATCTTCCCCAGTTACATACATGAGTGTCTGTCTGCTGAGAGTATAAACAAGAATGTCTAAAACTCTAAACCACTGAGATTTACCTGAAAGTGAAGTGGAGCTGAGCATAGCCAGACATTTGAGAATGGTGCTTTGTTTTTGGTTGAGGTTGGCCACCATAGGTTGTTACCCTGCAGGACCACAGTGTGTTAGCGTGTAATCATTTCTCAGCACGCCACAGTTCACTTTCCTATTCAGTTACCCTTGTAAAAAGGTGAACTATGGGCATATAACGCAGCAGTGTTCATAAAATATGTAGCCAGTAGGAGTGAGCAAACAGATTTGATTCAGTCAATGGGCTTAAAGTATAGGATCAGTATAGGTTCCATCAGGGAAACATGATTGATTCATTGGATTAGTAATATCATGTCATGGTGTCCAGTATCACCGGTTTCAGGCAGCTCTGTTATGTTCGAGAGACACCTACTGTACATATGTAGACACTGCAAAGCCTCTGTAAAGGATAGCTGTTGCTGAAATTGTGATTGTTTCATAAGACATTATTGACAGTTTGATGGCTGCCATGGTAGATGTCTGTTATCAATGCTATCAATAATATCACATGGCCAATTTGAGTTTTGGCAGGATGAGGGTGAAAAGCATTATTCCCATAATAACAGAGGAGAAAGGAGTCTTTGTGGTGCCGTCCTTACTAAATTGACAAGGCCTTTTACAGCCTTTGATGCAAGGCTGGCTGCCTTACACAATAGAAGGCATATAAATTTGCAGATGCCGTCTGGAAAGCTCAAATGTCAACGCTTTTCACAACAGCACCGGGGCCCTGCAAAAGGAATAATTGATTGGTTCACCTTTTGTCTCCAGCCAAATATTCATCCAAGAGGACAAAAAGGAAGCAAAGCATAAGATGAAAGAGCATCTTCCACAGTCAGCGTGAGGAAAATAGTTTTTACCCTGTTATACTCAGTGCTGATGTAACAAATGCAGGCTTGAGTTCAAGTTGTGCAGTTGCAGTTAACATCAGGTAACTGGTTCAGTACTCACTCAGTGTAAGTGTGATAATTGCTTCCCAAACATGCAGACAGGTGACAAATGAAAGGAAGACCCAACACAAGCTGTCTCAGTAAAGTGCTGGGTCACCGGAACAGCTTCAGTGCACATTGACTGTCTGAAGTCTACTGGAGATCCAAAATCTCCCATGAGGTTTCAACTGGGTTTAGATATGGTGACTGTGAAGGTCACAACATATGAGTCACATCATCTTCATCCTCACCAAACCATTCAGTGGCCCCTTGTGTCCTGTGGATCCTGGAAGAGACTGATCATTTATTCAGGATTTTCCTTTCATTTTCCATCTATCTCTGTTGAAATCTAAGCCTGTTTCCTCTTTCTCATTGCATATGAGATCAGCAAGGATATCATCAGTGTTTAAGGTGAGATGTGCAATCCCTTTGGCAATGAGTGATGCTCTTATACATTATCTGGATAATAAAGAGGATGAAGGTGCATGTGGATTTATTCAAGCTGTTAATAGGCATTCTCCTTATTGTCCACTTTGTGGTTAGAGCTGGTTGGTCTGCAGAGGAATGCTTGTCTGTAGCTTCTTGCCTGGTGTACATGAGATCATGTGCAGAGGCAAAGTTACTGTAGGTCTCCTTTCAAGTTGTGGAGAAGATTCTCTTTTCATGGCATTTTGCCACGTCAAATTTGCCATGTGCTGTTGCAAAACAATGCTGCCAGACAAGGACATAACCATAGGAGAATGGTTTAGGGGCTGACAGCAGCATTCAATAACTTGTAAACTGTGCAGCTTTGTCATTCACTTGTACATTCTTTTTCTTGTAACCACCACAGCATCCCTCCTCCTCTGCTGCTTGAATAATTTCACAAGAATATGCATAACTAGTGTTTCCTGATTTAGAGCTCAGTCTCACTCTCTCTGTCTATCTGGCTGGACAAAGGAGAGCTTCAAATTAAAAAACTCGCTTCACAGCGGAAAGCCAATAGGTATCATGCTTTCTCACTGAAGTGAACAAGAGGCACATTTTAGGTTGATTACAGACTGCTTTCATCAATTTGTTTGTGCTCCAGGTGAAAGGTGTCCTGTGCGCGTTCACACCTGCACCACTGTGTTCACATGTTAATACCAGATGTAAATTGATCAAGACATAATTAGGCAACTTGACTTAGGCCACATGATGAGTTGTGGTGTGTTTACCGACTCTTGTTGTTATTTTTGTGATTCATTGTTTGTGACATACTAACAGCTCTGTGTTGGCTAACATTAGCCACTATAAGCTATTGTAGCACGAAAACCACTAAGTGTACCGATCTGAGTAAGGGCTTTATTGCTTATAATTCAGCTTATCTTTTGTAAGAGGAAGTTGGCCTTGTTTGTTCAAGAATATGAGTGTGCTTGATGTAAATAATGGGAAATCTGCAGCTGGTTTTACCCTGAAAACAAGTTTTGTCTCAGTAGTACCTGAAAGATAAAAGTGGCTTGGAGAGACTTTTAGGCTTTTCTGTGTGATAAATGTGAAAATCAGCCCCAGCACCTGAGATCTGAACTGTGCACCTGTATCTAGAGCTCCTGAGGTGGAATCAACAGCCCCATTGTGAATGGAAAAAGAAAGAGTCAATGGGGTTGAATTGTTTTTGGACATGGAACCAACAGGTGTCTGTTTTGTTAAAGGAACCCGCACATCCGCAGTCCTCTGGAGCTGCACTGTGCCTCTCTGTCTCTCTGCACTGTGTTCAATAGCTAGTGATCATTTCGATTTGACTTGTATTGTTGCATTGTGTCGCCCTCGCCTTTCTCTCTCTATATCCCTTCAAAGCCTTGCCATTCATTTCTAGCCTCTGCAATTTTCCTCTCCAGAAGCAGAAAGCAGCAAAAGAAAAGGGAAACAAAGATGACAAAGACAGCACAGGACTGCTCTCTTCCCCCGGCCCTGTTATTGTACAAAATAGCCAAGCAATAATTTTTTTGTCATTGGTTTACTCCTAAAAGCCCATTTGACGTTGGCCCTGAAAAGAAAGCAATAAAGAAACCTTTTCAGTGGCGTTGAATGAGCGAGAGAAGCACGAATGAATCCCTCTGGGACGTTGCGACCGGAGAGGCCTTTTTATTTTCTTTGCTCTGGTAATCAAATGGAGCTGAAATGAAAATGGCGTTTTCTATGAAAATAGGGGCCTTTGTTGGCTTTGGAAGGCTGGTAATTCATAAACAATAAGCAGAGCCCCATTGTGTAGATAATAATATATTCATGCCGCTGGAGATGAGGAGAAGGCAAAGCGAAGGCTGAGGATATATAAGAGCCAGGGTAAAAGCCAAAGCGAGGCAGCAGGGGAAGAGAAAATATAAAAGGAGGCAGAGAGGCAGGCTTTCCATTCATCCTCCTGGCTGAGAGACGGCAGGATGCTCGACTCCTCCACCTGTCCATCCTTCACCTCTTTTTCTCTGCTCTCTCCATCACCCTCTGTTTCATTCCTCTCTCACCTCCTAGGCTTTTTTTTTTCCTAGCAAAAAGTCAAACTTTAATGGGGTTGGCCAACAGGTGTGAGTGAGTGCAGCACACTTGTCATTCCAAGGAAAGATTTTGTCCTTCATTTGGAATATTTGTCATCCTCTGTAAATTGGAAGTTGACAAGAAAAAGAGAAATGATGTGGTTCATGGGGTGGCAACAAATCTGCAACATGAACAGCGTGTTGGGACGACACCGAAGTTCCATTGAGCAAAAGCGGGACTCCTTCCTGTCAGAGCTGACGGAGCAACACCGCAATGTATGGAGGTCATTGTCTGCATGGTTGAACCCTTTAGCCTGGGGACTGGACAGCAGCGTGGATGTTTTTGCACATGATGGACTGAGGGTGAAAACATTCCTGGATTTTATGGATATCATCTAATGTGGAATTTATTGCCCATTATGTTAAAAAAGGCTCTTCTCTTCATTTTTACAAGTTAATGAGGTTTATGTGATAATGGCAAGAGCTTCTTGACAACCGTCCTCAGAAGACACAAGCACCCTCTGGACCAAACTCAGTGAACTTTGTGGATGGAAACTGGACAGATTTGACATGTGAAGAAGATCTAATGTGGATTTGAATGGTCTGGAATCCACAGTCTGGTGGGCTTTTACATGTTTTAATACCTTATGAGCCACAGTTAACCAAACTCACTCCAACTCCTAGAACATGTTTAGTTATTATCTGGTCAGCCGTTGTCATCTTAACACCATTATTTTCCAAGTGCAACTGTGCTGCATGTCGTCACTGACATCAGCAGCTTGTTGTTGGTTACCATTCTGCTTTAGACTGAACAAACTGTCCAGCATGTACTGTGTGAGTGAGAGGTGCCAGTTCATGGTGGTTAGACAGAACTCCAGAGTTACTGAGAAGTACTGAAGAGACTGACCATTATTGTTTGGTTAGTGTGTGTGTGTGTGTCCCTTTCTGAGATGATTTGAAGCAACATAATTGAGCCAAAACTTGGAGATAATGTAACCAACTACTGTCAACTTTCAGATTACCTCTAATTGATCTCAGAAAAAAAAGCTGCGGTGGTGTGAATTGTGTTCAAGCCATTATCTGATAGATCACAAAGCTTTCTGCTGCTGTCAGTTGCTCTTCCTGAATTGTGTTTTATTCTTTCTGCTGGGAGATAAATGTACAGACTGTCTCATTCCATTGTTAGAAGTAGTTACTGGACATTTATGATGAAAAAGTCAGTGTGGGAGCAGGTTAACAGTTTGAGACAAAATGAGTTTATCATTACAACATATCTGACAAGCCCGACCATGGTCCCATTTAACTGAAGGTTCAGCTGGTGGTAAAAATGCTGAAGAGGTTATCATAACATTCAACAAAGAGCCACTTATTTTAATTGCTGCATCTCTAATTCATTTTTAATTCTAGCTCATTTTAAGAACATAACTTGCGTTTCGAAAAGAGTGAAGAGCTGTAAGACATTGCTGACATTCAGTTTTTGAAAAAAGGACAGAAGCAACTTTTCTTACTTTATTTCTTACGTCTCCTTGTAGTGTGGTCTCTTGGCGTCATCAGTCTGTGGTCACCTCTAAAGAACATGTAGGTCAGTCTGATGTTAGTCTGTCTAAAGGCTTAGAGGCATTTCTTTGATTACATATTGAAGGTCTTGTGATTGGCTTGTGACTGATGGATGCTTCTTGCTACTCCAGCTGCAGTTAGCTGATGTGTTTAATGTTCTATACACCCTCCAGTTTCCCCATGAAGAGAATAGATTTTCAGTTTAATCAAAGTGATCACAAGTAGACAGTTAATTTCAGTTGTTCAAACCAGTACAGCAAACACTCCATGCATTTATAGGTGGAAACAAGTTGACTCCCATTCTCTGATTGTTGCATTAATGCTTGAAGCAGTGTTGAAACCTGGTTAAACCACTAGATGGCAGCACAGCCTAACAAACAGGAGCTTAGTGGTGTTGATCATGAAGCCATAGTTTTTATTTTCCCTTCAGATCCCTTACATGTAAATGCGTATTTGGGCCAGAACACATTATTCTACTATTGTTCTGGTCCATCTAATTTGATGTTTTTATATCAGATATCATGATTTTGTTTTATTTAAGTGTATCTGACAGGATAGTAGCCCATGACTATCCTGAGCAGGCGGGATACACCATGGACAGGTGCTTTATCAACATCTTTATATGAATATAACAAATATTGTCTCCCTATTTGATTGTCTACACACTGTTTCCCTGTATTTTAATGTACGAGTTTGGCCACAATCTGTCAAATTTAGGAGCTTTGACACTTGAAAATGTCAGACCCCAGCTTCAAAAACTCACCATGTGTAATATGTGTGTAGGTGTAGAAGGTTAAACTCACCCTCAGGTTATTACAGCTCTCCAGATTCTATAAACCAGTACTAATGACATGATCTTTGTGTCTTCAGTAGGAGCTATAGCCTTGCTGTTTGTTGCTGTTTGAAACAGGAAAATGTTTAGTAGGTTTTTTTTTCTTTAGTGATGTATGAGCTGAAAATTGATACTTGGGCATCTGATGGTTAAAATGCAAAAATTATAATCAGTACAAGCATAAGTAAAGTTAAATGAATGACTTGCTGATCTAGTATCAGTAAGGGATCAGCCATTTGTTGCTGACCTGTAATAAAACCACAACACTTGATCACAGTGGTGCATGCTTCATCATAGCCAGACAAACTGATGCTCCTGTGATGAAAAGCTCTAGTTTTTCCATTTTTTTTATTTAACATGCTTTGAGACAGGGACGAAAGGCATGACCTTGTCCATTCAAGACACAGGAGTCATCACCTCACCACTAGAGGGAGCTAATATCCACCTTAAAACTGTTTTAATGTCTGAGGCAGCTGAAGCCCTGATAACTGCAAACAGCTGTTGTTGTAAGTCCCCAGATATTGACACTAACTCACCGTGTGCAAAAAAATTCAAGCTCCTTTCCACTTTACTGTGGGAAGGTTGTTGTGTAAGTAGCACGCAGTGCACGGTGGGGCACAGCTGGACCAGACCTCACATTTTAGTGTGTGAGAGACTGTTTGATATTTATTTAATTTGAGAAAAAAATCTACCTCCTCATTTGGATTTAAAAGTTCACATTTGAAATATGTGTGGTAATTATGCATTTTTATAAAGAAAACCCATATTTGGAGAGACATGACTCACTATAATGATCATGGATTATATCTGCTCATTTGTGTGGAATGGATAATAATGGGTGATATTTTATTTTGGCTTACAGAAAAAAATTCAAGAAATGTAACATGATAATCTTGTGATATTGGTTCATTTTGAAGTCAGAAAATTAACTAGAACTCCAGAAGGTCCACAAACCTATTTTCATCATAATTCTCAGTGAATTTACACTCTTAGTGGCGTTTAGTGCATCACGCTAGAGCAAAAGATTTACCTGAGAAATGTTCACATATTCTATAGTTTGCAGTAGCTAATGCTATAAAATATTAATCCTATATTGGTGGGATCTGGTCGTACACTGTCACTGCAGAAACAGCCATAGTGAGTGTGTTTCCAGAGGTGGTGAGATTAAGATATGAACAGGCAAGTAGGAAATATCGCCTCCTCTCACAGTGTACGCATTTAGCCATTTCTTCAGCTCTTATTTATTCTAGGGCTTGAGTGGAATAAAGACTGCCATTATGTGAGCTCAGAGCCTCAACCTGTTGATGCACCATTAGCTTCAATTCTCAAATTCTCTGGGAGAGAGTGTTTTTCACCCCTTGCAGAGATTAAAGTTAACGGGGTGTAAAAAACAAAGGAGAGAAATAAGTTGGCAGGTTTTGATGTTGTTGAAAATGCTGCAGGAAAAGTCCGAGTTCTGAAGTTTTGTATGTGGAGGTAAACAGAATTTTGCCATTGCTTATGTATTGATTACAAATGTTAAATAAGGGGTGAGGATAAGTGTTAACTGCAATATTGGTCACATGACACCTTTTGCATTTTAAACTAATGTTTTATTTTGTCCTCAAGAAAACAATTCATATCCAGTAAATGTTTATCCTGAGCTTCACAATTAATCGTTTTTCCATCTGGACTCAGACTCCTGTGTGATTTCAGTCTCAAATGACAAAGCTGCGTTTTCATTAGCAAGGAGATCCCCTGCTTCAATCCAAGTGCTCCCTTTTCCTCGCTAAGCTGTGCTAAAGGTGAACTATTAACATTTGTTTCATATTCAGTCGAGTTACAATGTACGGGCCTTGTTTGCTGTCGTACACCAAACTGTACATCATAATTATTATGTAACATTAACTGTTGTAATAGTAACATTAATGTTAAAGAATGCTTTAACAGTACTAACAGGTTGAATGCACGAAACATTCTGCACTCAAAGTGACGCCTGTGATCTAGATTTACCCCAGCATCTACCGGTAGACCCCGAGTCTATGGGTGGATCATAATTTCCTTAATTGCATCCACATTTACATCACTTGCATCTTTGTCCTGCCCAAGATGCGAGGAAAAGGAGAAAATGCAAGGAGAGAGGAATCATCTCCTCTGAAGCGTTCAACCACCAACTGATTTCTGATAAAGGGGTGCATCAGTCCATAAAAGATTTCCATGAAGGATGGTCTCTTGTATCCTCACTGGCAGCCTTCTCACCCCTCAGAGCAGGAATTAAGAGCTTTGGGTTGTCCTTCAAGAGAGCAGACTGGAACCACTTCCAGGTCCAGCGAGTATTAAGGAACTATCAGTTAAGAAAGTTGGGATTTACCCCATGTTCCTTATAGGGAGGAAGTTATCACAATGATGCCATCACTTATAAGTCACTACAGGCATGATTTTGGCATCTTCCATCATTTTTGGGATTTTCAGAAGAAAGAAACTGATGCGACATTCTTAACGAGCCCTGGTCACATACCAGTTATCTTCTGTAAACTGACATTCAGTAAAAGAGGTAACAGCAAACTGTTTTGTAGTATTTAAAGGAAGCAGCAACTCTACCACCAACACCACTGCACTGACATTTTCAAAAATAAAGCTGCAAACCTAAGTGGCATGCAGCGATCTGAACCATTTGCAGAAAAAGCAGAGACCAGTGGGATATGAGGGTCTTCCCGTGGACTGAATTGCCTCAAAGTGCCAGGCTGCTATCAAACCGCATTCATGTGACGGATAGCCGGCATTCTGCATTCATTCTCCATGCAGTAAATATGGGAGCTGACAAACAGATCCCGGTGAGAGGGCCTCCAGCTCAGAGCAGCCACTCAGGTGGTCTCTCTCTAATGCACAGATAAATATAGCCTGGGTTCAAGTGCATTTTGTGTAAAATACACACATCCAATTTTTCCAGTTTCCTATGAAGCCCAGTCCTCTCCTGTTCCTGGTATTCTGTGCAAAGACGACAGTCGCTGTGCCCAGGCGTGTTTTCTTTGCTCTCAGGCAGAGTGAAAAAGGTCAAAAGGGTTTTTGTTATTGGTTAAAATGTCTACTCACAAACCAATATGAGCTTGTAAAGAAAGGATATGGTTCACAATTAACCAGTGTGATTGGCTGTCCTGCTGGATGATGTTTGATAAGGCATTGTAAAGAAATATTCCAACACTAAAGGGTGTATCAGGTGTTTGTGGTCGTATTGTAGCAACTGTTCATGTTGTATGGATGGATACATTTGTTTCAGTAAAGGCTATGAATTCATTCATAACTTTAAGAGGTGTTTGTTTAGGTGGCTCTACGTTTTCGTGCAATGTTAAAAAAGATAAAAATCAAGGTTGGTTGAACTGTGTGTCATCTGACAGCTGTGGCCTTTACTAAACGATTAAACAAGATGGTGGGAATTTGTACATGTCCAAATGTTGAATCTATGAGTATAACTGTGCCCCATCATACGATTGGTAACAGTCTGTCATTAAAACAGATTTGATATACTGTAGATGAGAGCAGGGCCGTAGGTAGGTTTTAGGAATGCTAGGATCGTGGTCCAAGTCCCCTCAATGCCCCCCCAGGTTTCTGTCTTACAAATGACAATGAATTGGAAAAAATAAGACTACTATTTTTTCTTAGGGCACTTTTACACCGATCTTGTTTGGTTCAGACCTACAGACTTGTCAGAATCAAAATAGCAGGTGTGAACACTCACTGAGACCAGGGTCTGGACCAAAGGACCAGAATCTGGTCCAACCAAAAGAGGCAGTCTTGGTCTGGATCAAGCATGGTTTGTTTCATTTCTAGTGTGAAAACACTTTTTGGGATGGTTTGGATCTTCAGACCGATTTACAGCAAGTTGATGTGGGCTATCATCACCCAAACAACAGAAGAAAAAAGCTTGCAGGCCTTCTAGAGGTCTTTGCCTCCTTATTTGTTGGCGACAATATATTTTTTGCACTATGAGGACATTCATATAGGGAATTCAGATGAGTCTGAAGTACTGTGCATGAAGGTGGTGCGGCTGGTAGTAATGCCGACAACATCAGATGCACGCTCGTCTACAAACCAATCCATGTCAAGTATAGGGAGATGCTGCCCATGCAGGCATTGACGACAGGACGTAGGTATGTCCTACTAAGTTCTTTAGTTTCTTTACAAAATTTCTATGTGAAACAAAAATTAACTGGATTAAAAGAATATGTTTTAACAAAAACATGAATCTCTGTTTGGGCTTTCAGGTGTGAAAATGGCCTTAATGTGATGGCGTGAATTCTGTTTGCAATACCTCGATGTATTTCCTGTTTTTTAGGAGAGGCGTGCAAATGCCCTCACTTTTAAGAATTATGTTCCTAAAAAGTTAACAAAATTAGCCTTAAAGTCCCCAGGTTTAATTTTTGTGTAAATGTTGAATTGCAAATTGACTAATAAATGGATTATAATTCAGTACTGAGCAATTTAGTTTTGCATTTCTACAAAGCTGTTAATTATTAGTGAAAGTCAAGATATCTGGATTTGTGGTCCCTAGTATAGCGTAGGTCAATATCTAATAATGTTGGATCCTACAGCTCCCATAATGCAACTTGGTAGCAGCTTTCATTAGGCTTCACATATCAAGCCTATATGAACTGTTGGTTAAGTCAGTATTATGTGTAAACTGTGGTAAAAACTGACAGTCATATAAAAAGTGGATTGTGAAACCAACAAACTGAATAAAACATGAGCTTTGTGTTCAGGTCGATCTGCTGAATGACTCATCACCTTTCAGCTGCCTGGTTGACAAGCATCACAAATGCAGATCTGTCTCTGTATTAAATGGATTCCCCGACCATCCGCATGTCAGCGCTCCACCCATCACTCAGACCCCTTCAGTATGAAGGAACTGCACTGCCATCATCACACCACTGCAAGCATTACACAAGATATTCAGTCAGACTTAATGGTCTAGACAATTACATTGATTTTAGAGGAGCTATGTTGTTTGCATTAGCAGGGGAAAATGGACTGCCATTTTCCATGTTGTTGGGTGGAAATTGTGAATTGGGCTCTCTTCAGGCTCTATAATGGATAGAATACCAATCAGCCAGCTGATGGAAGTCTACACGCTCCCTTTTTGACCACGGATCACA
Organism: Monopterus albus; assembly: GCF_001952655.1. Lineage (NCBI taxonomy): Eukaryota > Metazoa > Chordata > Actinopteri > Synbranchiformes > Synbranchidae > Monopterus > Monopterus albus. The sequence continues at coordinate 844,872 of NW_018127928.1, forward strand.
CTATGTACTTACTCCATTAGAAAGTCCTTAATATACATTTCTAATTACATGAATAAATATTTTTAGTCCCACTAGTGAGTGCACAGGGGCTAGGTGCTGGGCTGGCTGTACCGTTTGGATCAAACCTTTCTAACATGGTATATTTGTTGTTGGCATTGTTACAAATGTTGTTTGGCATTCAGGGTGGACAGAAAAGTAAGAATTTCATTGTGCAGGGAAACACGTTTCCATACTGTGCATATGACAATAAACACTTTGAATCTTGAATATATCAGCTGTATATGAATACATGTGGGGTGCAGCTCTGGTTGAACTAATGTCCTAAATCAGTGCTCAGCCCCCAGTAGACTACTAGTACTGTTAGATGCTCTATGTTGGTTAAACCAACAGACAGTTAGGTTTCTGATGACTTCACTTACAGTACACACTCAAGGGGAGAGACAGAAAGGATCCTTCTTTGGGTAAAGACACACCAGACCAGCTACAACTATGTACCCCAAGCTGCAAAGAATGCAGCTAACTAGCATGTACGTTCTGCACCTGCATGAGGGGAAATAACGCTCCATACCAGCAGGCAGCATAGTGTGGGTCATTTAGAAAGGGAACGAGGAAGTGGAGGTTAGGGAGAGGAAATAGTACATGGTATGTGCTGTGTGATATTGTATTAGATGCTTGTTTGTGCCATGAAAACGGCAGGTCCTGCAGTGACCTTAATCGCACAAGAGCTTTAAATCCATGTCCTGTATGTACTTTGTGTTATGATTAGATTTGATATAGCCACCAAACTTGTTTTTTTTGTTTTTGTTTTTTTTGTTTGCTTCTGGGGGGGTTCAGGCCTTTTTTGGTGGAGCTAAACCACTGGTAGAAAGCTTTTAAACTGTTCGTCTTGACTGCAGCTTCATGTCACCATCTCCCGCATACTGGTGCTGTTGTCTGATGTCTATTCGAGACGCAGGTCATCTCCAGTGACTTTTCTGCCCTCTCCATGGACAGGGTGGAAAAGAGTAGCGGCAGCTTGTGAGAAGTGCCAGTATGCAGAAGAAGTCCAGGAGAAAAGTAGAAGCGGCAGTACTGCATACTAGTGTGTACTGGCCCACTTGGAGTTCTGGTTTTAGGTGTAGCCTAATTGCATTATGTGGAAACTGAGCTGATGTGGTGGAGGTTTGCACTCTCTGAGTGCATTCTAGTTAAACATGTGATGGCTGCTATAGTATCATGTGAATTTAAATCCTTAATGATACTTTAGAATGTGGTTCCACAGTTGATCATATACAGTACTTGTCCTCTGTACTATAGTTATTTTGTTTCTGAGTTTTCATGATATTGTGCAAACTACTGCTAAAATGATTATGTAGTTAACTGTCCATCAGAAGGTACTACCAGTTTATGTTCAGGCTATGTAATTCAAGCTTAAGGTGATGATTTGTTGCTTTTCTGCTTCATTTTCAACTGATGTTTGGACAGTTTTAGCATTTAGAAAAAGTTTTTTGGCAGTTTATTGATCACATAACTGTCAGGTTAATCAGTATTGGCAATAACAAAAAGGGCACTCCTATTCCAAAAAGCTGCTTCAAAAAACTGTCCTCTGATTACATTTCTGAATGTAAAATAAGAGACATCAAATCTCCATTGTGCAACCACCACCATTTACAGGATTCACTCTCTCTCAGGAACCCCCCCCTTCTGACACACACTCACATGCGCACCTAAAGTGGAGTACTGTTAAGTAAGAAATCAAATGTCATTCTCAAGGCCAAGTCGATTTCAATCTCTATTTTCAGCTTATTCCAAAATCTATAAATGCAGCTCTTAACACCGGACTGAGAGCTGGGTGGGCAGAGGGTTAAAGGGGGTCCAGGTCTCTGTCAGGCTTGGGTTAACTGCCGTGTCAAAGTGGCTTTTGTCCTCTGAACAGCACTGTGATGATGGTGTCTGTGTGTGTGTATGTGTGTGTGCCCAGCCTGAAGTGATCTGGAAAGTTGCCGGTTTGAATCTGCACAGTAAATGATACGAATGTTTTTGCTTGTACGGCTGCAGAGGGTGTTTATATCAACCTCTTTAGTGGAACAAAGTTCTTTTTCATTGCCTTAAATATAGCAGAAGGATGTTTTATAAACCTTGTCACTCAGTAATGACAAATATCAGGTTGTATACGTTACTGCTGTGTGATCAAAATGCATTTGGCCTTTATAGCTGGCATAACCACAACAGAAATGCCTCTGTAGCCACGTATCATAGCTGTCTCACAACAAGCCTTGCCTCAAAATAATTTCTTAATCCATTAATTGGCGTGGAGCAGCATTCGGGGCAGGGCTTTTTGTTCAATATGTTTTTCAGAGATGCATACTAATCATATAAAGTGATCCTTTGTACTCAGGTTGACAGCAGCGACGAGGGCTTTTAGACACACACACACGCCAAGGCATGTGTCTGGGAGCGCCGACGGCAGAACGAGTGTATTATTTTCCCTGAAGAGTGTTATTTTCCTGTCAAGGCTTGATGGCAACGTGCCAACAGATGTGACAGGGAGCGATCATCCCTCCTTCATACAGTACAGAGAGAGAGAGGAAGCGAGGAGGGATGGAGGATGAGGATGAAGACAGACACACTAGCTGGGTTTCCATCTAGGCATTTTTATGCAAATGACAATGTATCGAATTTGAAATGTAGCATGGAAATGGCTAATTCTAATGACATTTCCTCACAAAAAGTTTTTTTGCTCGAGGCTGGAAGTTTGATTTGAGAAACTGTGATTGAAACACGTTGTGTTGCTGTCTGTGCACCCTGATCTGCCAACAGCGATAAACTGCTGGTGCACCCAGGTTTTGGCTGTAGTTTAATGTCCATTAGTTGATGCCCATTTGAATCACTTTATTTTAAATGCAATCATTTTTCATGTTTTATTAGAGAGCGCTCCAGTGAGATTGGCTGATTTGGAAACTGGTGGTTAAAACTATTTAAATAATACTTAAAACTTAATCTCCTTTTGAAAATCATCAATTCATGTAGACTTTTACTCAGAGGTCTGAGGTTGTGCTTATAATGCAAGAAGACTGATTTTAAAAAAGTTGTAATCTCTTACTAATCACTTAAAATGTAATATTACAGGATTAGGCTATGCTACTACAGTAAGTAATGTATTAAAGGTAATGTAGTTTAATGAGATATGGACAACAAATATGGAGGATAAAAGATAATTGTATGAGGATGATGATGATGATTAGTTACAGCAAATCTGTAGGGCTGTCGTGAACAGCAGCTTTTGGGCTTCGAAGCTTTGGTAGTAGTATTTTGGAGTTGAATACCGGTACTTGCATCGCGCTACACAGCCCTTGTCAGAAATGAGATACGTAACATTGCTGCTTCATCAGTCTGTTAAAGCGACAGCTTCACTTTTACACTATGGTACTCGGTGCTTCATTCATACCCATGACACTGATCAAGACGAGGGCACAGTGACAGTCTACAAAGTGCAACATTGAAGAGAGATGCTACTACAAAAATATTCATGCTTTTGTAGTATCTCTTGTCAGTGCTGCACTTTGTACACGGTCCTGGTTGCACAGGGACCGTGTACAAAGTGCAACACCAGCAAGAGAAAGTGCTGTAAAAACGGCTCATTTAGATGAAAATTTGCTTGCTGCTCTGTCTGTCTGCCTTAGTACAGTAAAGAGATGTTTGTGTTTTAACATTTTACTTACGATTTGTTTATCTGGGACATTTGAATATATGAATATTTTGTCCTAAGATCAGTTTCTAGGAGAAGTAAGTGCCAGCTAGTGCACCAGGCTCTCTCCACTGTGTTCTCCTTCCTCTTTAGCATCAGACTGTACTGAAATTTCCTGCTCTCTCGAATATTTGAATTCCAAAATTAACCTACCCAGGAACGAATATCCTAATAGCGGATTAATTGGGTCCAGCCCTACAAATTTATAGGAGTTATTGCTTCAAGAAACTGACTTTGCTGAATTTCCACCCTAGATCTTACCTCAGTAATCTGATCTCCTGGGAGGCAGACACTGCTATTCACAGCTACCTGATAAATAATAGCCACTGCAGGTTGTATTAGTGTGTGTTAATGTCACTGTTTTCTTTTGTCATGTGGTAAAGTGTGCAAGTAAACTGATTCTCTATCTCTCTCTCTCTTTCTGTGTTCCCCACTATTTCTCTCTCTGCTCCTTTACCCTCTTCATTTACTACTACTTTGACTGAAAAACAAAGGAAACCCAAAACAAAGAAGAAAACAAAAGGAAAGGAAGAATATGTCATTACTGGTTTTGTTTCTGCAGTGGCACAATACCCTGACCACCCTCATCAAATGATAGAGATTACATGCATGCAGGCAGTAAGAGAGAGAGATAGAGCCTCTGTGTGACGAAAGGCAGTTTAATTTAGATAATTGTC
>NW_018127928.1:849293-860197 GCF_001952655.1 Monopterus albus
CCCTGTTAATTACCTGTCTTGGGGAGCAGTACAGGAAAACAAAAAGCAGAGCCAGGGAGGCCTTTGTTCAGATCTTCTTGGGTGGGCCATAAATTGGTTACGCCCCTGCTGAAAGGCCAGATAACCCTTTGAGGGAACAACCACTAAAGCATTTGATAGGCTAATGGGGAATACCGTTAGCATCTGTGTTTGTAATTGGACGTCATAAATCTGGAACAGGTGACGGGGGGGACAAAAGAGGGGTTTTGTCTGGATGTCCAGGCCACGGCGCAACCTGTAAATCCTTCTCCCTGCTGAATGGCGCTATCTGACAGTGCACATATGTCTACAACAGGAGATGCACTGCCACTGGATGTCACACTTTGATCCCTCTGAGTTAGTGGGGCATTTATGTGTGCACAGATACACAGCTCTATATGTATGTATGTGTGTGTGCGAGTGCAGTGCTAATAAAGACCTTTTTTGTTATCTTTGTGTCTGCTGAAGGTGATTCTGTCAGCAGCTATTAACCTTGCTTCTGTAATGACAGCTAATCTGTTTAGCTTAAACTCTTAAAGCCCTGACATTTTCAATTTCCCTGTTATTTCTCTTCTTTGGGTCTTTGTCACAGTAAGAAATACATCGTGTACACCGTTATCTTCTCTAATAATGACTTATTAGTGTTGGCGGTGTTTCTCATGAAAAACATAAAAGCTTTGGTGCTTTTAGCTTTTCATGGTCAGGTGACAAACAGAAAGTACGTTTCCATATAGTCCTCTCATGTACACTATTACATACATTAAAGTCACAGAGATAACTCTTTAGCTAACCTGCGGAATGGATACATGACGACCATTTTAATCTCGTACTGTCGTTTGACAACACTCACCCAATTTCTGAAGGTTTTTTCTGAACCTACAAACTCTACTAATGAATAAAAATATATCTGGTCGTTTTTCTCGGCTATGTTCATCCTTCTCCTGTAATTAAAGATTGTGACAGGAAATGACGTTGTCACTCTGGTTTTGTGTGAAAGAGGCTCAACTTTCACAGAAAAAAGTGAGAGACGACCTCATTTCCTGTCGCCTTCATTGCATCATTGAAAAGAAATGGTTTTACCTGAGAAACTGACAGAAATAATATTTTTCCTGAACTAGAATGGATTTTTTTTTTTAATTCTATATTGTTAGAAGAGTCTGTGATGATTCCGAAAATACCCTCAGAATTTGGGTGAATGTTGTCAAATGACAGTATGGGTCTAAAATGGCCAGTGGAAGAGTTATCTCTGTGATCTAAGTGTATGTAACACATGGCTCAGACTGAGGCTAGTTTCTATACTGTATATAACTGGAGATACTAAACTTACTTTCATCATGCTTGGGAGATACTCAAAAGGTACAATTAATGTTAAATTGAAGATGAAAGTGTCTTAAAGAGAAAACAGTAGGTGTTCAAACCACTTAACAAATCTGGGAAAGATTATATTTTAGTTTGTGTGAAGACTTTGACAGGGTTAGTGATTTGAGAGCTTTTTAAGTGCTAATAAAAATAACTGCCTTTATTTCTGGTCAGTGACAGAGAGGTGCTTTGTTGGTGTGATGAAGCCACACAGCTGAATGCCAGCACATGTTAGGATGTCTGAAACCTCTTATCTCTGTTTTCTGGAAGGACACATTTAATGTCGTCCTTTTTCTAACGGCTGCACAAGGTTACTGCCACTGTGCGGTGAAATGTGTTCACATGTGTGGACTTTGAAAGCCCACTCAAACAAACAGTCGTCAAGTTCACATGAAGGCTGTTTTCTTTCAGACATTTCAGAGATACAAGGTGTCCCTACCCTGAGAGGGCTCTACCTTCCTCAACATTAACTCATCAGCATTACTGTATCAGCTAAAGAAGTGTGTCTGCTGAGTATGTGAGTCAACTGATTACTGTGATGTTAGCACAGAGGAATAACAGCACTAAAAGTAAGCATTAGTTATGTTCAGGTGCACATAATAATCTGAGTACTGACAGATAGCACAATAAGACACTGCTAAGATGTTTTCCTTATACAGTGCCATATATTGTCAGATCCGATCTCTTTGTGTTGATGCTTCCCTTCTGTGTGTGTCAGTGACATGTACCTGGCTCTGGCGTGAACACCACTGAGCTCCTAAACTGCCACACATGCACACATGTAACTGAAATGTGAGCCACGTGTGCACAAGAATAACAACCAGGCCATGTGTGCGATGGTCAGTTTCCTCCCAAACTGCTGGGTTATGATATGTTCCTTCCAGCTTGGCCTGATCAGAAGCTTGTCCCACACATGTGAAACGTCCTGTTCTCTCCACTGACCCCGTCGCTGTCATTGCTCTCCTCCATGGTTATTGTTACCGGTCTGTGAGGAGCCGACACTGAATGACGATGACAGGCCGTATGTGCAGAGGAGGAAACATTAAAACAACCACATGGATTCTGATCCGACTGTTCTGACAGCGCTTGCACAGTCAGAGGTCAGATATGAATTGGATCTAGAAGCACATATGCATGTGGCCCAGATCTGGTCTGAGGACATCTGGTTTGGTCTGTTCACACTGCTGTGGAAACATCCGGCCTGAGTCACTGGGAGGGGGAAAAGGGGACTTGATTCAGTGAGTGTGTTATTTTTTGGGCTCCATCTTAAACTTTTGTTTGTCTTGATGCATTTTGTTGCTGTTTGTGTTTATACACTGCACTTAAACTGTGTATGAAGCCATTCTGTCAACAAAGTAGAACATGCCACCATACCAGCTTTCCTCGTGCTCTGGCCGGTGGTTTTGCTTGAGGTGGTGGAACAAATTTGATGTCTTTCCAACCCTTGTGTGGGCTTCCCACATAACTTGCAAATCATGAATGTTTGAGTCACATACTGTGTATAAAACATGGACAAACCCATCTTGATGTCACCCATTCGTTTTTTGAAGAGCAGTTTTGAAGCTCAAGTCTGGTCATTGCCATATTGGCAGTGCTTCACTTCGCCTGCTAGTCCAAAAATGGGCAAAGAGGTGGAGCATGAGTGGAGCTCTCTAGACAGCTAGTGGCTAGACACACGGGGTGGGACCCTCCCGCCTGTTACTCAAATAAACCATGCCCTTAATTATACACAACAATTAGTCTTCATATAACTTAAATGGTTATATTAAACTTTTACCCCTATACAGTTGTCATGGAAGGAGAAATTTGCTGTAGAGACCAAAACTGGTTGGAACTGACTCCTTTTTGGAGCTGGCCTCATTTCTCCTCCTCGGAGGTTGCCACTTGTTAACATGTGCACTCTTGTAGCTGAACCATTTCCATCTCTCTTCCTGACATGCTTGATCTGTTTGTATCGAAACATGTGACACTGTCTTATGGTATGTGTATGCACAACATCATATCGCAAGATGGCAAGTTCTTATGACGGGGAGGAATTATACTGGTACATTGTGGACAATACAATATGGCACTGCTCTAGTTGGAGGGTGCCAAATCACTCCAGAGCATCATGTCAGTAATACATGGCAGAAAAAAATGTACTTTTGGTTTATATGAGGATTATTAATTTGACTTAGTTTAAAAGACCAAGCTTAAACACAAGCTCAGTCCATTCGGGAATAAAATTTTTAAGTACTTCTATCTTTGTGAGGACATTTAATTGAGAGAACATGCACATTAACACACTGTATGTGATGACACTGGTGTTGCTAAGCTCTAGCTGCATTTTCCAAACCAGGTGTGAAAGATGAGAGTGTACACACACATACACACATGCTCCTCATAGTTAGGGGAACATCGGAGCTGCACCAATATTTGTGTTTTGCGGCTGTCACGTATTTGTCCCGGTCCTTGTCGGTGCTCTCCACATCTACTGGCAGCAGGTGTGAACAACTCTTGTGCTGAGAGGGATGCTCTCTACTGTCACCCTGTCAGAGAGAGAGAGACATACACACACACACACTCAGGCCGCGGGAGGAGGTGGGAGGGAGAGGGAGAGATCAATAGTAGTGAGTGTGGAGTAATTACAGTTGTTAGCAGGGAGAGGAGAGCAGCTATAGTGGCCTCTCCACTCAGAGTCTCTTATCACTCGCTGGCCTGTCATTACAGCTTTAAATGCTGCTGTGGCAAACTGGCAACTGTGTGTGTGTGTGTGTGTTTGTCTCCTCTGCATCTCCTCTTCTGGTTTCCTCTCCTCTCCTCCTTGTTCTGCTCTCCTCTTTATATCTTCTCCTGTCACTTTATATCTCCTCTTCTTTGCCTCCTATCTTCTACTCTTCCTGTCCTTTATGTCTGCCCTCCATTTTTCACCCTCTTCATCTTTCTGCTTTTCTTGTCTCCTCCTTTTTACTGCTTTCCTTTCTTGGTTTTTCCTTTGGCCTGATTCTAAAGTTAGTCAGGGGCTGATTTGAGGATGAAATCTTGTCAAATCCTTACAATGTCTGTCTGTTCGTCTTCTTCTCTCTACCTCCAAGGACTGTACACTGATAGTCTGAAGGTTCGGACAGACACTGGGAGGTTTCAAAGTGATTAAATGTGTTGGAACCGGGTCCAGGCCTCCTGTGTAGAGAGGCTGTGGTTCTGAACCATGTGGTGAACATGGAGTCGCTGTGCTTTCTGTCAGGCTGAGGAGACTCCACTCCTCTCTGTGCTGCAGCAGTGACTCATTTGTGTAGGTGAAGGGTTTTTATTTTTGGTCCAGAAAATTGTATAATGTTTCACATTGGGCATGTTTGTTTTCCTTGTGTTATGTTACTTTCTATTAGAAATGAAAATCTTAAAACAAATTTTCATGGTGTCGAACCTGGGGAAATGTGTTTTTACTTGGGACCTTGGAGAATTCATGTGAAAGCAACTACCAGCATCTCTCATTTTGTGTTTTCCTGAAGAGAAAATCTGATTTTGGTGCAATGGCATGTGGTAATTGTGAAATTGTGTTGGGTAATTTTTCTTGTTTGTCTTTTTGTTATATATAAACATTATACTTGTTCATGTCAGTTTATTATAACTGAAAAGTCAGAAGTGTCTCCTTTCCCCATCACCTCCTCTCCTAAACAAATGTCTCCTTTCCCCATTTCCCCATCACCTCCTCTCCTAAACAATGTACAGGATCTGTCCTTTATCCTGTAATCTCTTTTCTTTCCTCCCTTTCCTCTCCTCCTCTCTTTCACCATATCCTTTCTTTCTCATTCATCCATGTTTTCTCCAAATTTGTTCTGCTTCTTTCCAGTTTTTTCTCATTTACTTTTTATCCCTTTATTGCTCCTTCCCTCTCATCCACTTCCTCTCATGAATCTATCAGTCTTTCTCCTCTCTCATCTGGTAAATGGTCTTATATTTGTATAGCGCCTTTCTATGCTTTACAGCACACTCAAAGCGCTTTCACACTACTCGGCCATTCACCCATTCGCACTCCCAAACACACATTCACACACCGGTGACATCACCGGGAGCAACTGGGGGTTCAGTGTCTTGCTCAAGGACACTTCGACATGTTGACTGGACAAGCCGGGAATCGAACCGCTAATCCTCCGGTTAAGAAACGACCCGCTCTACCTCCTGAGCCACAGCCGCCCCCTCAGTAAGCTCTCTTCATCTCATATCCATAAAAAAAGGGAATTTATTCTGGAGATCCATTCTCTTATTTCTCAGAGAGACACAGACAGAGGTTTTGACTGTCCAGTTAGACAAGGTTTTCTTAGATGTTGAGTCTCGACACACGACACTGAAATAGGCCTGGAGAAACTGGAGTTAAATCCACTTAGGATTACTGTGGTTGTCTCTATGCACACACACACACAGAACACACAGCTACTGGTGTTGAGGAGCCTTGTCAGACATAAGAAGGAAATGAGAATGATGGAGAGAAGGATTAGATGGATGCAAAACAATGGCGGTTGTTTGCTCCGGGCTCCGATTTAGATGGAGCAGAATTAGCTGAGGATGAGGAGATCAGAGCTGTGAGGGTTGAAGAGAAGTGGGCTGGTGATATATGGACGCTTGAGGCAGAGCTGTCAGATATTCGACCAATTTTGTTCTTGTGTTCCATCATGAAGGACACATACACACTGCAGTGAGCACTACATTAAATGACAAAAAGCAGAAGTAAAGTTTTTTATTTTTGGTAATTGGAGAACAGTTTTGCTTTTCATGATATTCTTGTAAAAATATTTAGTTTTGTCGTGTCAGTGCAGATTATCTAAAACTGTTGGATGTGTGCATGATTGAAGCCACTGGGGAAATGGAAGTACATGAATGTGTTTTTGACTCATCGGGAAGTGTTAACATGGCGGCTCATGAGACCAGACTGTCAGCTGCCTCTCACATCCTCTGTGCTGTGCGTGTGTGTGTGTGTGTGTGTGTGTGTGTGAGATACTCAGTACTGAGTTGTACCACAATGAGACAGGAAATCACTGTGAGGATAAAAAATTTTCTCTCTCTCTCTCCCATCCTCATACAAAACGCTCACAAATAACCTGCTAATCTCTGCCTCTACCCGCGTGCCATTCAAGGCTTCCTCCAATTAAAAAGCATCGGCGAGTCAAACCCGCCATCTTATTTATCATATTAATTAGAAACTCCCCTGACAACAAAGAGAGGCCTACAGCTGTAGAGCAGAGGAGAGGCCTGGGAAATGAAGGGCGGTTTGATTTGTTGTCTTGCTAATGTGACACCTATTGTACAGGTTAGGCCTCAAATACAAAGACGCCACAACAACATATGGTAATTGCGAATGTGCACGTGCAAGTGTGTGTGGCAGATACGTTGGCATCAAAGGATTCTATTTGACTGAATACTTTCTGTATATAGTGAATCACAGCTGGCTGTATATCATATGAATTTCATAAAGTCTTGTGTTTTCAGACAGTACCTGAGCCAAAGGTGCAATAACTAAGATTTTTTACATTGTCTGATAAATCAAGTGACGTGGTGTCACTTCCTTCTTGAATTGAAAAGTCCGTCTGACCTTCTCTGTTATGGTTGTGCACAATATTTTGACTTGCAGCTGAAGGTTTCATCTCATTAGCAACCATTTGACCATGTTGCTTTGTAGGTGAATTTTAATTTGGATAACAGACTGATGTAAAACACACAAGCTAACTGCATGTCAGCAGGGATGAACATTCAAAGGGCTAATTTAAAGTGTAAATCAGATAGTAACAAGAAGAAAAGTGTATTATTTATTACGTGGCCTGTCAGATTAGTAGTTGTCTACCAGCTATTCAGCAAACTACTGGAGCTTCTTTGAATTGTTAAGGTGTCTTCTTCAGCTAGCATTAGTCCAGCTGTCTCTCTACAAGAAGGTAATTATGATAACATGAATCTGTGACTTTGGTATGAAGGATAATGTGACATAAGGCCGTGACTTTGATGACTAGCTTGCATCAAAACTGTGACCATAGAAATGCCACATCTGTTGCATTTCCTCATGATGACAAGAAGAGGGACAATGAGCCACAAGGACAAGTTAAAGGGTTTTAAAAAGAGCAGGGCAGGCTGATAGAAAGAGAGCAGGGGGTGGCGTGCTCTGTAATCACACATCTATTAGTCTGCTCTCTATACAGCTGTGATGCTGCTGGAGTGCTGCCCCATGGAAGATGAAGTAGATGCTCAGCAGATTTAAAAGCTTACAGGTGTGTCTATGTGCGTGAAATCTACTACTTCCTCAGTGTTAAAAGTACAATGGAACCAGTAAAGGGAGCATTGTGTCCTTTTACATTGAAATCAGGTGCACCTCTGAGATGCTGAATAAAATGCATTTTATGTGATTAACATTTATTTGAATTTAATTGATCAATGTCACACTGGTTTCCTAGGGGAAGCCGTTAACCTGAGTGAAATAGTAGCTGATAGTTGGATTCAGTTCTACATACATAAGCGTGTGTGTGTGTGTGTGTGTGTTTTCCTGTTATTAGTCTGATATGATAGTAGAAGTGTTCATACACTGACTTCCTGTAGAAAATCCTGTAGAGACCTAAATAATAAATAATTATTTAGATGTTAGGGAATCACAGACTTGGAGAATCTAGGCTGTATCATTCTAGAGCTATTCTTAAGGCTCATTTTCAGTGCTTAGCTTCTTAAATGTGGACAGAAATATTTCACTTCAGTGAAAATGTTTTGCTGTGACACTTAATAAATGATTAATGTGAAAATGTAGTGATAGAGGTAGAAGTCGCTGACCGTGGTGCTGAAGCTGAGGCTGCTGGCAGTGAAGCAGCTGTCCATGGTCCTGAACCACAGCTCAGCATGTTGGCATGATGCCCTTGATACACTTTGGTGAGTATTTGAGAGGTGTCTTTGTAGCTTTGTTGCTACTCTTAAAAACTTCATGTTAGCTTGTCGGGGTGACACAGTGCTATAGTAGTTAGTACTGACAGCTCCTAAGTTTCACTGTATTTGCTAGCTGAGATTTTTTTGTGTGGAGTTTTTAATGCTGTCAGGGTCTGTGTGGGTACTCTGGTGTCCTGCCAACAGTCCAAAGCACAGCTGAATATTAATATCGATCTCTCAGTTCAGTTTGATTTTCAAATCGTTTTGATTCCATTCATGGTTTATTCAGATGTTACATAAAGGGGTTCGGCCCGGGTTCGAGTCAGGGTTGTGTCAGGAAGGGATAAATCCGGCATAAAACACGTGCCAAATGTCAACATGCAAGTCGTCAGTGTGACCATTCGCTGTGGCGACCCCTAAACAGGAAAAGCTGAAAGTGACTTTCTTACATAAAGTGGTTCTCAGAATCTTGGAAACGTAAACATTTTCTCCATTTAGCAAGTGAACAACTGTTTCCTTGAGTATAAAATTATGTGAAGTTCACATTATAGACTAAATTGTAAACATTTCCTGGTTCTAATGTTGTTGACCAAGGGTTTATTTTAATTAACAAATGCAAAACAGTTAAAACACAACACATCTGTATTTTAGCAGGAATAATAAAAAAGACTACATCGCTAACCAAAGCATCATCATTGTGCATAATTTAAAACATAAATGCTACTTGACATACTTTTTTAATCATTTTGGGAACATTGTGACAACTCTTCTTCCCCAGAGAAGACCCTGTACACACCGTACAGTCCAACCTGAACCACTTACAACAAGAAACTTCTGCATACACGTAACATTTAGCACAGCTGTACATGTTTACTGAGAAAAGGCACAAACTAAGACTGATTTTTGGGATTTCAAGAATCAATCCTGAACTGTAATTAAATGGAAAGTCAGTATTTTCTTTTCCAGCCCTTAGGTGTCTGTTTGCGTGTCAGTATAAATTAGGACATATTTTCTGATCACTGTGTAATCAAAAAGCAGCCTCTTCAGTCAATTCAGTGAGACCCCTGTGTTTGCACAGCGGGGGCGGTGACACAGAAGCCTCTGGCACATCTGAACTTGTCTCAGATATTGCTGCATCATCCAGTAGTGAGCAGTGTTGGCCAGTCGAATACATGCAAGTGCAAATTTCTGTGTTATTGTCAAGTTAGTGAATACAATGATTGGTTCTTACTAACTTTTTTATGTCTGACAAACCTTTAAACTGATGGTATAACACAACCTCCATGAACCAAGCCCTCTGCACTTTTGTGGGACAGCTGCCAGGAAGAGAAGGAGGCAGGGAAGGAAGAGGGACATGTTTTTGTGGGTGGGGGTAGAGAATGATGTTTAGATTTGGGAAGAGACGGTGATAAATGGGTTGAGGAAATCTCAGCTTTAAAATAAGCCTCTCATTCTGTCTCTCTTTCAGTATTTTTCTTTTGAACCACCAGCTATTGAGTTTTGATAGACACTGTCAAGTGTGTGTGTGTGTGTGTGTGTGTGTGTGTGTCCAGTCATGTGGTTTCCAGGGCATTGTTTACTCTGTCACAGCTCAATATTTGCCCATCCATCTCTTATCCTACTGCAAGTAGTGTGTGTTTGTGTGTGTTGTATTGAATAAATCACATTTTTGGCAGTTGTCTGTTAAAAACAAAGGTCACAGTTTTCCTGGCAACATTAAATTATAAATACATGGATTTTTTTTTTTATCAAGAAGCACCAGTGAAGAAAAAGGAAATACAGTCCTATCCTCTGTGTGGTTTGGCTGTGAATCGCCATAGCTGACATCTCAGACTGTTAAGTCAGGTTACTTTTATCATAAGATATATAGTAAAATCAGTAACCTAGTAATATTTTGTGCCATTCTCTTTACACTGCTCAAATAATTTTTGCTTGCAGTAATACCTTTTTGTGAAAGGATGGACAAAAAGACAAAGAAAACATAACATCAACTAAACATACTCTGTTAATTTTGTCACCTATGTTTGGATTTAGTCTTTGTCCTGAGGTCAGGAGTGACTGAGGTCATAGCTTTCAGAAATATTTAGTCATCCTTTTTATTTTCAGCCAGACTTAGTTTACACTTAATCTCTGGACATTTTAGTTAGAAAAACATAAACATTTAAATTTAGTTTTGGTCAACAAAAGCACTTACATTTCAGTGTCAAAAGGAAAAATTGTTACAGTTATTATTATATAGTCTCTGTTATGGGATAAAGGGTTGTTGACAATTATTTTTATCACTATTTTCATTAACAAAATCACAACTACACGTCAGTTTAATTGGTATAGAACTGAATCTGAACTGAATCTAATGAAATAAAAATGCCAGAAGAGA
The DNA here is from genome assembly GCF_001952655.1 of Monopterus albus. Lineage (NCBI taxonomy): Eukaryota > Metazoa > Chordata > Actinopteri > Synbranchiformes > Synbranchidae > Monopterus > Monopterus albus. The sequence goes on from NW_018127928.1 coordinate 859,921, forward strand.
GTTTTACAATGGGTCATTGTGTTCTGGGTCAGCTTTGGCCACTGTGCAAAGTACTGCCACATCCCTCAAAACTGCTGTGGGAAGTCAACTATGTGTCATGTTTCTGTAGTTTACCTGGTTGCTGTTGTCATGGAGGATAAGATGGTTGCCATCATGATGACTCTCCAGCTTTCTCATAGTGTTATAAACCACAGTGCAGTGATTTGTTAGCTGATAAGCCTTGTGTTTTTGGTCTGAATTAAACTGTGGGTTAAGATAACAGCTATATTAGGTTGGG
>NW_018127928.1:860212-904599 GCF_001952655.1 Monopterus albus
GGTGGGGAGTTAGGTAAAGAAATGATTCACTGAAAGTTGTCAAAGCAAAACAAGTGTGTGTTTGTGGGGGTGGGTGCAACGCAGAGCCAATGCCAGGATGTCATTTTCCATTTGGCTGCTGGACAGGCAGCTGCATGTTGGCCTGACAATTTACTTCTTGTGTTAAGCACACACAGCGTGGAGATCCTTGCTATAATAATGTAGCTTTCATGTGTTTGTGTGGACATATACCACAGCACCAGACTAAATGTGCTGCTTTCACATAGCCTGATGGCACTTAACACAGGAAGGGAGAGACATCTCTGACATGGCTCTTATTGCTCCCATACAGTAGATCTTCATCTCTGTCTTTCTACTGCTCCTTCCTACGTTTCTCTTCTCTCCCCTCTCTTTGCAATATGTCATTGCTCTTTCCTCCATTCCCCTGTCTCTGATCTTGTGCTGTCGTTGGAGCATCAAAGATGTTGAAGAGGTTTGCCATCTTACCTTACTCCCCTCAGATCCCTTCATCTTCTTCAAACAGAGGAAGGTGCAAAAGCTAACTGTGTGTTTCAGACATCTTCTGTCTCTTTTACTCTGTGTCTCTGACCCACTCCTCTGCCCTGGCATTGCTGTTAGTGACGTACCATGACAAAAATGCACTCTGGGTTTAGAAGTGATTGGTCTTCGGATTGAGACCTTGGCCCTCAGATCTGCAGTCTGAGGTTGTGTTACTAGAAAAACGAGTGTCATGTTGTAACCATTTCAGAGATGATTAGAACATACAGTATGTTGTAGGGTACTGTATTGCTGATAACAGGCAGTGTGTGCACAGTAATAAAGTGGTTTGCACATAATGTAGATTGAGTGACACCACTATTCTTGTTAGATCCACTAACTGCCCCTGTTGTTAAAGGATAGGTTCAGGATTTTTCAAATAGGTCTTAAAACAATATTGATGGGCCAGTATGAACATGAGGTCTCAGTTGCTTTGACTTCTCCTACCCTCCACACTGACCCTGAAGGTGTCCACACAAAATGAGGGACAAAATACACAGCTTTTATTCTGGGTAAAAATGTGCTTCAAGATTCAAGTCTGTATATTTCAGGAACAGTCTGGTGAAGACAGATTTGACTCTTTTTGTCACCCAGGATAGCAGTTCCTTGTGGCGGAGCGATATGTTCTAATAATCTTGTGTAGGTTTGTTGCTGTTAACCAGTGTTTACTTTGAAGCGAGTTTTGACATTGCAGATTTGATAGCTGGAATATTTTCACAGTTTGTGGTTTTTGGACGTCAGTAAAACCTGCTCTGAATCCGTCTGGATTATATTTATATGCGTTTATCTCATTTCAGTTGCCTCACCTGCCTCTTACACAAAGGAGAACATGGTTCTTGTCTGCCTTTGTCCAGGATGTTCAGAAAGAAACAAGTGATTTCCCCTGAGAGGACTACGTTGGAACTAATAGTGGTCAAAATGCCCCTTTTGCAAAGCTTAGAGAGTTGCGTGTATGCAGACCCTGAACCTAATCTTTAAGAGAAGTGTGTGTTTGTGCCCTAATAACATGCAGATTAGTCACTGCTCTCACTGGGTTGGGTCCAGTGCTTCCTGTCGTTGTGCCTTCGGGCTGCATATGAGTGTAACATCCAAACCTGAAGTTTCAGGAATGAAAAACTAAATGCTCTCCCCCAAGGCCTTTGAATGATGCTGCATTAAACAGGACAAGTCTTCACTGAGGGAAACTGCCTGACTGAGCAGCCATGTGCATGCCATCAGACACATTTATAATTGTGATGAAAGTGGACCCTTGGTTTTTCTATTTAATGTCCGTCGGTGACATTAAAGAGCTCATGAACTGCTCCTTCAACAGACCGTCTGTCAGTCAAGTAGTGTGGGCGGTACAAGGTGTTTGGGTCCTCACAAGTATAGGAAAAGAGGTCACAGGCATACACAAACTCAACCTTTACCCCAAACCCATTCCTCATCTCTGTGAAAGCAGACTGAGTGAACAGCCTCACTAAAGGCTTTTTAATAGACTGCTTTGTGCAGGGGAAACTCTTGGTGACAGGGGGGAGTCCCAAGGGAGACATAGTGGAGAGGGAGGGGCGAGAATGGCTCATTGAAAACCTAACTGAGCGGGGAATCAGTGGTTGCTGTGCTGCTGATCCTTAGAGAGATTTAAACACCTTATTTGAATTCAATAAATTACAATTACATGTTTGACATTTCATAAGAATAAATGCCTCAGCTCTTCTGACATAACACACATGTGTAATAACATAGCAGTTTTACAGTTGTTGATAGGTGAAAATGTTAAGACAACTCATTTTTATTGATTAAAACTTAAATACTGTGCACAAAAATGTGAGCATTTCCTGGAGGAGGTGTTGAGTGGTCCAAGGTGGATGAAATAAGGTGACGCTTGTCTGCATCATCCTGGGAAGGTGAGTCGTTGCTGTGCATTCCCCTCTCCGCTGCAGTGTGTGTGAATGAAGGCATTTATTACAACAGAGACACAGAGGATTAACAGAGGGCTTAAACCATTCTCATGGTAATGCCCGGAGCTGGGAGCGCACAGATAAACGCTCACCTTATCAAAACGCCCAGACCTGAGAGACTTCTCCTTAACAGCACTGACAGGCTGGCTGAGAGACACAACCCAAAACAGACGGAGAGAGAGAACGATGTCAGGTAGCTGTGGCAGATTATGGCCTCATTCAGAAATATGGTTTGGACAATGAAGTCATTCAGTGTACACCCATCACTTTGTGTCACACTTAAATGTAAAAGCTATGACTCTATTGTCCAACAAAGATGGGCCTCACTTGGGTTGTGACAAAACTGGACACTTCATTTTTTTATGTAAATGGAGAAGCATTTATTTGCAGTCCATATCTAAAAACAAACAAGTCTGCTGACTTTTAATGGGCAGCTGATTGGGAAGTTTAACTGGTTGGCACTGTTGTTCAGTCCACAGGGGATGTGATCCTGTAACCTTTCCAATAAACCACAGATATTACAGACATGCTTTTCTTCCTCCCTCCTCGTCTTCCTGCCCCTGGCTGCTGGTCTCCCCCACAGTGACAGAGATGTAGCTTCCAGGTTTCTCCCCTGCCACCTCTGATTAAGGCTGCTGTGGGTGAGACACACCTGTACAGCTGATGAGGGACAATGCCACAGTTTCCTCCCTGAGATTGATTTTCTCCATTAAAACGGGCCCTTTGTCTAAAAACCCAGCACCCCTTTGTTATGCTAAAGAGAAGATGGAAGATTTCCAATTCAATTTGGGCTGAGCTGAGGGCCGGTCAGCTCTATGGGCCTCCATTGTCCTGGCTGAGCCCGCTGGGACGACACTAGCGTCTCCCAAATGCCAATTAAGCCTGACGGGGAGACCGACAGGGGGATAATTGACAGGCAAGAGAAAGGCCGCCTTCTTCCTCTTTCTTATCGCTGAAAAAGAAAATCAAAGAGAGCAACAGGGAGGTGGACAAGCCAGGGATGAAAGGGAGAACAAGGAGAGAAGGAACCTGTAACATGCTGCCCAGATTAGGAGGAGTGTTTAGTTCATGGACACAACTTTAGCACACAAACACTATCTGGGCCAAGAAAAGACAAAACGATCAGGAGCAAAGAGAAAAAAGTGATGTTGGTTAACAGCAGGGTAAGTTACACTTTGATAAGGTGCTAATTTTACTAGGACTTTCAGTTTCATCATGCCCCATCATTAAGCTCTGATAAATGAGTCTAATTGTTAAATACTTTCTGCTACATTTCTGATGTCTCACAGAGAAGTGTCGAAAAAGGTGTCTGACTGCAAAGTAACAAGTTATTGTCAGTATCTCTGGTATCTTTTCCACCAGTGTTACACACAGAACTGTTTTCTAGCTTGATCTGCACACTTTTGTCAAAAAAAATCATTCTCAGTGTGGTTGTAAAGTTCAGTTTCAACTTGACTTGTTTTCTGTACTTCAAAGATAGTTTCAATTATTATTTATTTTAATTTATTTGCAAAAAACTGAACAGTAACAAGAGAAGACATGCATACAAGACGTTTAACAAAAGAGGCAGGGGAGTACAGAAAGAGAGAAGAAAAAATAAAGTAAATAAATAAATGAAAAATAAAGAAGGAAAACTAAATTTATATATAAAAAAATAAGGGCAGTTGAAACCGGCAAATAAGTCCAGTTAAATTCAAAGAACCCAGACTCGCTGTGGCTCTGTTGGTCAGTCTACCACTATGATTCAGACTGAAATATCTCAGTAACTAATCCTAATGGCTTTGGTGACCCCCGACCTTTCCGTTGTTGACAATGTGAGGTTAGCGTTTGTGTTTTTGTTTGAAAAGTCTCAACAGCCACAGGCCATGAAATTAGCTGCAGACAATAATGTTCCCTTCAGGATGGCTTGTGCTAACTTTGGTGATTGCTTCATTTAAACTTGTCCAATAGTTTGGTTTATGACCAGATGTCTTCACCAGAGATGATTCCAGTGATACGGACACAATATAGACTGAGAGCTTTGTGAACATGCACAACACCTGAAAAGAATTGAATTACATATAAATAACTTGTACTGGGGTGAAACCTTTACTCTTTAGGAGAAACCAGGGAGCACTGGAAAATGATTCACCATTAAATGGGGCTCTAATTATCATTAAAAATATCTTTTTTGATCTTGATTTTATGCATCCAGGTAGTTAGTGTTTGGAAGTACAGTAGAAATCTGCAGCTGGTCATAAAAAGCATTCTATCTTCATTTTCTTTTCCTTGCTCTCATCTTAATGTCTCTCACTCCTGCGCTCTATCGCTCTCTCTCTCTTTGCTGGCTTTGACAGACGGCCTAATAGGATTTAATAAGCCCCATTTGCATGCCAGCCTTTTAGATTTTCTGTAAGAAAGAAAGGTGATGGGAGGGATGGGGGAGGGAGGGAGGGAGGAAGGAACAGTGTGAAGGAATAGAAAGGATGGAGGGAGGAAAGAGCATGACTATGGACAGGTTGGTTAAAGGACCCTTTTATATCAAGAGGTTTATAAGATGGAGCCAGAATTATCTTTTTCTACAGACTGATATTATGCATTTAGTCATGTCTCTTCTTGTGGTTCTTATTTGTTTTATTCTAAATCACATGTTGGAGCAGTCTTTATGTTGTTTGGTCTATCAGTGATCTACATGTTTCACCACTGTGACAAAATCAGATCTTTCAGCTGGAGCTGGCGGCTTCATGTCACTTCTGCCTTTTGTTTGTCATCTAGAGCAAACGTAAAGAACAGAGTGCAACAGAAAGTCAAGATTCACAAGACAATGAGGTCTGGTATTACATGACAATCGAACGCCATCACGTAGGAAGACCTCGTTGTTGCATACTCTGGCTCAATTTTCAGTTTCAGACACTTGGTTTATTCTGGTTGTCTTTGTTTGGTTAAATGCTTAAAACAACCCATTTTCCTGACAAATGTGAATAACAGCTCTTATCTTTCACAAGCAAAGACAGAAGTAGTGCCAACGTGCCCAACTTTGACACCAGAGACCACAGTTTGCATTTCTTACCAATAGTACACGCTGGTTTCTTTAAGCACTAACTACAATCTTTTCCTAAACTTAACCAAGATGTTCAGCTGCTTAATTAATATTTGTCCATGTGATTAAATCTGTTAGTTAAAAGTAAAGTAATTTTCCTTTTTAAGTTTGTCAGACTTTCCGGAAATGTTTCATTTTGTTCCTTCAGTTTGTGCTTCTCCAGGCACAGGTGGGTGCACATGTGTGTACAGTGTGAGGAACACGTTGAGTTTTATACCATGGAAGTGAGGGCATTTCGGCAGGTGATCACTTTGTGGCACACACCTTCTGAGGGCTGTTTGAGGATTGAGACTGGGTTGGAGGGAAGTTTAGGGTAGAGGTAATGTCAGTGTCCTTACAAAGACAGCTGCACAAATGTGTGTGTGCATGAGTGACATAGGCTCCCATTCTGTAAGGAGGATAAAAGGTCCAGCCTCAAATCATGTGATGCACACATCTCTACACGCACACACACACTCTCTGTAATCCCCATGTTGGTAGCTGATGTTTATTGCCATGTAATAGGATCAGGATGAAGCAGCGTCAGTATCAGAGCAAACATCTCTCTCTCTCTCTCTCTCCCCCTCTCTCAAACACTGTGATCCAGGGGAGATGAGAGGGCTAATCCTTTTAGCCTTCCAAGACTCTTCTCCTCCTCTTCTTCCTCTTCCAGGCTTTCTTCCTCAGTCATTCATCTTTGACTCTGACGTTCTTTTGCTTGACAACATTGTTTTCTATTCTCATATCTATTGGCATGGACATGGCTAAGGGGAGGGAGAGAGAGAGACTGAGCTAAATATACAGTACGTACCATATATGCATGTGTAGATTGATCTGCTTGTCACTTTGCTGAGAGATTAGACCTGATAAATCCTCTTCTCAATTTTTTTTAACTGAACCAACCTCCTTCTCAAGCCCCCTCTACACGTCTACACTGTTCATCCATGTGTGTTAACATTCCTTCAGGTCTGCACAATGATCTCCATCACATTACGATTTCAGTTTGCTGAAGTTCTGAAGGGTGGAACCAGCTTTTGGACCTGGACTAAATCATCTCATAGTTGATATGTAGGGCTTGTTTTCTCTTGGGCTGTTGATTGTTCAGTCCAGCAGTTTGATTAAGACTGAGAGAGTTCTTCATCACCTCCCTGACCAAGACCCTTCTTTCCCAGTTTCTCAGTTTGGTCAGGCGGCCAACTCTAGGAAGTGTCCTGCTGGTTCCAGGATATTAACAGATGTAGTTATTTGGAAGCAGTGGCCCATATTTTGCTGACTTGTGGTGTTATTTAATTTGCTGTGTTACTTTGTGGAGGAAAGATTTTTCACACAGTATCATATAACTGGACATATAGTGGTACTTATCAGTTGATCAGTCTGTCATATAGATCAGTATCATATAACTGGACATGTAGTGGTACGTATCAGTTGATCAGTCTGTCATATAGATTGATAATATAACATGCAGTATGGTTGGGAAATATTTGTTTCGTACAGCATTGAGTTAATATTATTTATGCTAATTTATCTTGCTTTTACTAGCAAGTGTTACAACTAATGCTCTGTCTACAACTAACGCTCTCTCTACAATTAACCCCACCCATGGGGTAAGTTCTGACATTGTGCCTCCCGTCATTTTCAGTAAAATTGTACAAGAACGGTTGGTGCAAAGTGTTTGTTTGCATCAAAGCTGTATGTGTTGCTTGTACAAAAACATGATTGTTCCATCTAAAATATTTTCAAGATGACATGCCCCGCACTCCCCTTCAACACAAAGTGAATACTTTCAGAAGTCACTGTACATACGAATAGTTTCATAAGTTCATGGAAATGCTCTGTGCTTGTGTGTGTTCAAACAGAGCTGTGAGCGCTTAATGAATTTACTTAGTACTGATTGGAAATTAATTAAAACAGCTTCAGACAGACAGCCGCCCACAGGGAGTCACGGGCAACACGCTGACAGACAGATTACTGCTCTGAGCAGGGAGGGAGGAGGAAAGAGAGTTTACTATCTGATGCACCTCCTACAGCCCTGTGTGTCACGGATTGCAGCATCCTCAGCCTCCTTACTGCTGTGATTTTACAATTAGAATCAGTGAAACAAACTCTGGATAATGTGGTAAACAAACTGAGCTGAAATGATCAGTTCTTTTTATTATCGTTAATCTGTTGATTTACTGCCTGATCTAGAAATGTATAGTGAACAAACCCAGCACCATTTCCTAAAACAACACTTAGGAACTTAAACTGTGTTTCAGTCAAGTGGTCGTCCAAAAGAAACCATTCACACTCTGTGAATCTTTGGTACTTTTTCATTTAACATTTAGTTCAATTATTGATTATTTAATAGATTTTGATGATGATTATTTGGATAATTATTTCAATACATATATTAAATAAAAACATCATGTAATGAAAAATATTTGCTTTGCAGTTTTTTGTTTTTTCTTTTGATAGAAGAACACTTCTCTCTTTAAGAACGATCCATCTTGTGATTTGATAAAAAGGATTATTTCCTCTGGAGAAACTGATTTTAAAAAGTAAGCACAGCTGTGGATTTTGTTACACAAAGCTCAAATTACTCCCACATTTACATCATAATAATTAAGTGTTACCAAAACAAGGTTAGCTCTGGATGCCAACACGTCCAGAAGGAAAAACACCACATCTGAATCCAGTCTGAGTCCTTTGGCTGTTTTTAACCCTGTCTATGTCAAACAGCCAAACTATTGTTAACCCTGGTTGTTGCTCTTTCTTTGTCCCACTCTCTCTGTGCAAAAGATGGCACCTCTTCATTCTGGCAGCTGCTGGTTCAGACTTTTAGCTGCCCAGAGCTCCTCCATGGCTGTTTGACATGACTGCTGGTGGCTAGAAAAACCCTTCTTCTAACCTTGGCTAGGTGGCCATTTACAGACCGTACTTTGACAACACAGGGTGGAGAAGCTGGAATAACAGCAGAACAGCTATAGGCAGCAGAGGGTCATGGAGGGGAGGTGTAGCTGAGAGACACCACATCCTGTCCCGCTGTCACTGAGTGTAAAATTCTAGTTAAAGTTAATAATTCAGTGCCATTAGCCTAACACGGTCTTTGTTTGCAGGTAATGTAACAAAAGATCCAAAACAGACGGTAGACCTGGCAGTTAGCTTGTTTTGTCAAATCCTAAAATAAAAATGGGGAAAAGAGGATACAAAGCCCTGTCTCTAATAAAAGCGTTTCCAATTAAGGCCTCTGCAGTTGAGGTTGTCTGTTGAACATGATACTTTGCAGTAGGCGCCATATGTACTGTTAAAAGTAGCTGGACTCCAGCTGTGGATGTGTCTCCGTGCCCTGCCTCTGGTTCAGGAAGTGTTAACTGGTCCAGCCCTATCAGGCAGACAATGATGTTAAAGACTAATTGACGAGCACTTTAAATAAGTCCTAATTAGAACACGGCTGGTAATAATTGGGCAGGCGGTCTGAGCACTAATTAGCATTTTTTAAAAAGCCCACTGTGTGTGCCTGTGTGTGTGCTGCCGTGTGGATGAATGAGCTCTACAGGGGGGCTGATGAAGCCCATACTTTCAAGAAGCAGCCAGAGCGAGAGTGGAGCAGAAAGAAAGTCCTTGCTCATGTGTGATGGCGTAGGTCTGCGGGTGGCCCTCTCTGCATGGGAGGAACGTGTGTGTGTGTGTTTCTGTGGTTGTGCAGATAAATTTTAGCTCAATTTTGACTGCTCCTCACAACTTCATCAGGCTGTTTGAGGGTTACGACTTGGTTTTTGGATGTAGTTTTAGATTTAGGTTCTGTGTAAGGTGCTTGGGAATGTATTAGAAATATAATACAACGGGCGTGTGTGGGTTTTACAGGACTAATTGATTCTACAGCCTCTCTTCATCCTTCCCCGTCTCCCCCTCACTCAGTTTTTCTTTGACTCTGCCTGTGATTGTTTGTGCTCAGATGGTGTAGAGAAAAGAGCAGTAATACATTTCACACCTGCTGCAGAGACACATTAGTAACACACTCAAATGACTTGTTTGCCCCACTCCCTCTCTCTCCCTGCTGTCATTGTTTACAGCTCGTCCTTTCATCCGGTGACCCAGATGCACTGATCCCATGTGCTTCTCAGACAGGCTGCATTCACTGTCACTTTTTATTATTCTAATCTGATCATATTTTGTTTTAGATTCAGCATATCAAGGGTTGATATTGTTGATTTTTCTCTGTCATTAATTCTTTGGTTATAGAATTATCCCTTGACCAATGCTTCTTTGTCTCTGACAACATACTTTGGCCAGATTATTTTAAATTACTGTTCTTGAAACAGGTTTTTGTCTTCAGTGATTAAACTTTTTGGTCACACCAGTTTAATGCATTCCAATGCACCTGTTCCAGTACATACATGGGTTACTGAATGGGCCTACAGGGCACAAACCCAGGGGCCCAAGGCTTTAGGAGGCCCCTCTGTTTAACTTTGATCACATTGGGCATCACACCAGAGGTAAACCTGACTGATTCTGGTGGTCCAGGTCAAGAACTTCTAGTGTCCTCCTGGACTCCTGGACACAGCAGGATTCTTATTTCAAGTTGAAAATTGCTTCAAATACTAATTAAAGCACAGCAGAGCCCATCTACATTTGGCTGTCTGGTTTGAACATGCCAGCTGTATAGTTGTTGGCCTCTAATTGCTGGTTAATTAATTAAATATCCAGTGAATTAGAGGAATTATGGGCAATTGTCCCTTGAGTACTCTTAACGAGGTCTTGATTAGTGTCTTCAGCCATACCCTGTGGCTAAAATGATCCTTCAATTAGTGATGGAAAGCTCATGAAGAGAGAGCCTTGGTGGATGAGAGGTCACATGATGGACAGCACGCAGGATTTTAAAACTTCACGCTAATGAGAGAAAGAACAAAGTCTTGCAACTAGGAGGCCTTACAGCTACAATCGAGAGCGTGTATGTGAAGCTGTGAGATATTGTTTTACACCTGGTTTATGTATGTAGGCGCTTGTATTTCATGACTCTGACACAGTGACAGGAAGATTTCCTTGGCTTCTGCAGCCTTGTCAGACAGATAAATGCTCTAGATGTCCCATCATACACACACACACACAGGCTTAGAGAGATAGGAAGGTGGCTGACATTTGTGGTGCCTTGGGTGAGGATGTGGCCTTTTCTCCTGGTCAATCACCCAGACTGAATGGGGAGAGAAAGATAAGGCCTTTTGTTTGGCCTGGCTGTGTCCTACTGATACAGCCATGGGAGGCCATGCACTATGTGTGTGTCTGTGTGTTGGGTCTTAAAGGGGTGTTTTAACACAGGGAAACCCTCAGAGAAGTCATTATTGTAGGACGACATTGACTGTCAGTGCTGCCTGCACATGCATGCACAGTAACTATAGCGGTATAAAGGTAGAAGTATTCTTACCGAACCGTTTTGGAACAGTGCAGATGTGTACTGAATTCAATCTTTAATAGCAGTTAACAGTAAGCTTGTTCTGTGTGTGAAACATTTTTCAAATCCATGTTACACACACACACACACACACATCAAGTGATGGACTGGAGCACAAACACAGCTTTTGTATTGTGGACATCACAAAACGACGAGGTAGAAGATATCCTCCCTTATCATTAAGGTTTCTTGTTTGGGAACACTTTGGCTTCCTGGTGAAATACAGCAACAGACAAAGACCAGTGGATATTTGTTTGTTTATTGTGCTCTGGCCCGCCACTTAATATGTTGGATCAGTGGTGATTGGGTATGTTTTTGACAGCACGTCAACCTTGCTAACTAATTTGAAGTGTGAGAATCACAACTGAAAGGAAACGAGTGAATGCTTCCTTCATCGTTTAAACAGTCTTTCCCTGGTTAATGCAGCACTTATTATAGTTTCATTTAAAATGTAACAAATTATAAATTGTTGATGTCTACAAAACTTCATAATAAATGACAAGTCATTTTATCATTTTTGATACTTTTCCTCATACTGTACTGAAAATGAACCGAACTGTGATTTTTGTGTAGTTACACCCCTACTAAACTAATGTACACACATGATCACAGAGACTACATACACTGTAAAAAGATGACCCAAAAGATTTGTCTAAAGCTGTAAATAAATATTTTTTAAATTTTTCAATGAATAATCTAACAATTTTAAAATTTGTTTATTGATTATTTTCTGATACAAGAAAGAATCAAAACTAGCGAAATGGCTCCATTCCTAGCTTTCCCTTATAATACCCTGCTACAGGCACAGCTAAACAGCTGTCTCTGTGACAAATGGGCAAAGTCCATTTGCTATAGAAGACCATGACATGTGTCTGAGAGCTCTGGAAGATCCTAGTAAAGGGACCTCAATTTAAAGAAATATGGTTTTCTTGTCCTCAGAGGCTTTTGTCAGTTATAGTAAGGTGACAGCAAAAGCTGGGTTGTAAGTAGCTATGGAGCAGACTTTCTTTTACTTTGTTGGAAACCATTATCAGTCTCTGACACTGTGGCTGAATTGACAGTGATTGACAGGTGACAGCAAGCACAGGACTGAGTTCTGGTTAGCCTGTCCTGCAACGGCTGAGCAGTGTTACTCTGATCTTTGCCTACTGTTTCAGATGCTTTAGTTGACTTTATTTCTTGATGGCTGGACTCAGAAGGTACATGCAGAGGTAGTAGTAATGGACTCAGTAGTAATGGACTAGTACTTCACCTTCTTGGGGAAACCACATTAGCCACATGTCGTCCCACATTTATTAGACAGCTAGATCTTAAATTGTTACCAGTTAATGGAGTTAAGATGGTGTCAGGTGGGATAGGGAATGCACTCATTTAAGATGATATCACTCCCAGAAAAAGGGGGCAGCAGCCAAATGCAGGAGGATTGATAATTTAGTTAAATTGCCTGTAGCACTTTGAGGCCTCACCGTCAGCTGCCGAACATCTTAAAGAAGATCCCAGTATAATATATGAAGCCATCTTCATAATGTATCAAAATTGAATGGCTGGAATGCCACTTAAAGTAGTGGTGGTGTAATTGGTATTCAAAAAATCTTAATAGTATCATATATCTTGAGCTGGGCTTTTAAAAGGATCTATTGTGAGGTCTCGCCTTGATCTCTCTCTTCCTCTCTCTCTCACACACACACACAGGATAATGCATTCAAGCCGTCATTTCATCTTGGAAATCCCAAGTGTACAGGGACACCACATGCTATAATGATCCTCTTCTGTAAGTGGCTTGGTTGGACTGCTAACTTGTGTAAATAGTGCAGGCAGAGACTAATGTACCGTCTTGTAATAGGGGGAAATTACCTGCCTGTTAAAGCTCAACCCTTCGAGAGGGAAGGAGAGCAAGAAAGCAGGTGGGAGAGGAGGAGGGGTGAAGAAAGGAAGTTGTGAGGAAGATGAAAGGAGGGCTAAGAAGTCGGTTGTGTGTGAGGGAACTTTTGATGCTGACAAAATCTAATGGAAGCGGTTTATTGGTCTTGTGATAAAACTTGGTTGTGATGAATATGCACAGAATTACAAGTCAATGCAGGACATCACCAGTTTGTTCTCTGTCATCCTCCCTCTGGTTTCCTGAGGGTCAGTCAGCGTCAATGACGTGGGAGTTGACTTGTGAGTTAAAAGTTAGCAGCATGTTTGAAGAAAACCAAACTAAAAGACCGATTGAAAGGGTAAAAAATACTCTCATAAGGGATAAGGTCTCAAAAGGCCATTCATGGTGTTTTGCTTAGTCTGAGTCTCATTCTAAACAAAAATGCAAAGCTTCACAAATCTCCTTTTCAAATCTGGATTGTGTTTGCTGTCACATCACACCATGTTTTGTCATGCTTGTTTAAGGAATTTAATTGAAAACCTCTGCAGAGCTGGCTGTAATGCACGCTAATTTCTTTCAGCTATTGGTGAAACAAAAATGATGCACGTAGTGTGATCATGTGAATAGACAGTTTAGATCGCTGTTTGTGAGGAGCATTTGTTTTCTGAGTTGGAGACAAATATGAGGCACGTCTCTTTATGCAGCTTCATTTCTTGTTAGTAGTTTGTTATTATGATAACTAGGATCCATTTGATGTCAGCAGGCCTTTTATCTTCAAATGAGCCATTTAAATGTCATTACTGGAGGGATGTGTGTGTCTTTCTAGAACTGTGTGGAACTTGGCGTTGTGATGTTAGGGTAAGGGACGAGGGAATGCTCTGTAGCACTGAGAGTACTCACAGCTATAGAAAGACCAGCATGTGTGTGTGAGAGATCATTACATTTCTAAGGCCCATTCACGTCTCATCATTTCTCCTACAATGAGAAATTACCGGCATTCACACACTGTTGCTGCAACAGTAACAATATTCAGTTTTTAGTTATTGTTCAGTGACATAAATTCAGGCTTTTGTGCGTTTCACTCTCCTCAGCTGTTTACTGTTTAAGCAACAGGCCATAATGATAGAGAAAATTAGAGCCATTATTCTGTGATGTGGTAGACGTTCATACGTTTATGGGTCATCCCTGTTGTCAAAGCCCAAATTAGTGATATGAGCTCACTTTTTAAACATTAAATTTGCAGTTGCTTTTAAGTATGTTTCTGCCTGACAGTTTTTATGATATAAATACTCAAAATAGTGTTTAATGCTAGAAATAGTAAGAGTATCTCCAAAAAACTTCCTAAGATGTTTCCTGGAAAGAAACATATAATTTGGTACTAATTATAGGTGAAATAAGTGTTAATTTGGTTCACTTCTAGTTGTTTCTAAATGCTAAGTTAGCACAAACATTAGGCTTTTATTTAGACGACAGAAGGTGAGCTACACATGCAAAGTGGGAAGTGTCTACAAACAACAACACAGTTTCAACATAAATAAAAAATACAATTTCAAATAATAAATAAAGGAATAGGAATTTAAATTGAGTGATTTCTTTCATGAAACTTCTTTGGGAAGCCAATAATAACCTCAACACACACAAGTCAGTCTTTGTCTTTCTCTAATTAGTGCCAATCTACACGTTTCTTTACAGGAAACTTTCAAGAAATTATTAGGAAAAAGCAGACCTGTAAAATAAATCGTTACCCAAAAAAACTCTTCTGGAACTAAACCGTTGTAGTTTCAGTGCAAACAAACTCAGTTCTACATCTAGATTTTGCCTGTGAGGGTTGCACAGCATGGCATAAGAAAAAAGTGACAAAAACGTATCAGATTGCTCATCATCTTGAAGAAGATTGAGCTACGTAATGAGCAGTGATGAGAGAACAGGCCCAACGTACAGAACTCCATTCATTTTTTTGGCTTTTTATAGAAAACCTGATGCTGGATCCGTGTCCTGGTCTAACTTTCATGGAAAGAGCGCTTGTCTCTGTCTCTCTGCTGGAGTGGCAGATAAGCTATAGGGCAGACCTCCCAATGCACTACTGGTAATTTAGGAAATCCTTACTGGCAGGTTGAGATGACAAGGGCACTGTCTTTGTGGCAGTGCTCTGTAATTTGCTTGTTTTCCACTCCGCCATGGAGCTGACGCACTGCAGGAGCAGGCGAGCCAAGCATCGCTTCGCTCTCTCACTTTCTCTCTGGCTCTATTCTCTTGTTCACTCGCCCATTTGCGCCGAGTATGCTTTCTCCCATTGTTGTCATTGTGTTGTTCCGCTCAGCTCTGTGGCCTCTGAGTTAAAGAGAAAAACACAGGCTGCAGCCATTACAGAAATCAGAGCCTAATGTCTTACTAGTGATGAAATGTACTGCATGAAAACACAGTGTTAACACGGTTTGGCTTATACAGTGGGGAAGCTAAGTGTAAAATATAAATGCTGCACATTTGAAAAGAATACTTGTAAAGCTTTTGGAATTTGTTATCCTAATGTGATATAAATAAAGCTTATTAATACAGTGTAGCTGGTGATGTAGCTCATTTTTCCATGCTTTTTAAATGTAATTTCAGTTTTATATCAGACATATTGCTCAGTTCAAGTTAATTTATTCCAGTAATCAGGAGTTTTATGTATCATTTGCCTTCTCTAGTGAGCGCTCTTCCCCCCTCACGTCACTTCCTGTTTCCTAGCATGTCGTAAACTATGGATGCCTGGTTGCGACAAATTGCACAAATTACAGCGTTTGGTCTGACGCTAGCATTAGCTGACTAGTGATTTGTCAGTTCAGAGGAACCCACTGGTTACTGCTAATGTGGCACAAAGCTCTAATGTTACACAAAGCTCGAATTCCTCCCAAATTAAGGATCATTTTCCAAATCCCAATCTGCCGATCACCTTTTGTGAAATGTGGCATGGTTCTTTGATTGTTACATGACTAAAAAAAAGCATTTAAATATGATGATGCAGTTATGTAATTTCTGTTTTCACCTAAGGAAGTCAACACTGGTTGGTATGTTTTAAACAATCACAAAAATGAATAGTTTGGTAGAAGCTCCTTCCTTTTTATAGTTTTATGAGTAAGAGTATATCATTTGTCTTGCTCCCTTCTGTCGTGCATTTGTGTAGCAGTGTCTGAATGCAATGGGTTGAATTGTAGTTGTTTTCAGGCACAGGCTTCAGTGCAGTGTGGGTGTCAAACAGCTTCCCTGTTTACCATGGCGACACCATGGTCTGTGTTCACTCATCTCTACGGTGACCGAGGCCCCACGCTCTCTCTCATTGGCTCAGTCATTGAACTCCCAGCAAGAGACAAAAGAGAAGGACCCGGCGCTGGTGATGTCTTATCACCGAACCCCATTAGGCTCAGGATTTTTCTTTCTTTTTTCATTAGCAAACACAAAAGAAAAGTGGAAATCACCATGCAGCCCCTGCTATGTGCCTGACTAGGTCCCTTAATAGCATCACTGTGCTGTAGCTTGATGGATTAATAGAAGGAAAGTACATGAGTAAAATCAACCCAAAATTAAAAATTAAAAGCTGCTGCTGTATTTTAAAACCGTAGTACTTCATTATCAGGAGTCCTGATAGCTGTGAAACTAATTATGAGCAATGACACTATTGTCGATACAGTTAATACCAGTACACCGAGTTGCCAGTTTATTAGTTACACCAACCCAGTCTAATTCATCAATCCTGCAATAAAATGTGATAATATTCAGTTTGTGTCCAAACTGTTTCAGAGAAGCATTGATATGACTGTTTGATCATTTTGGAAGATTAGTTCCAAAATGATTCCAGTGGGTGTTTCTGTTATTTTGTCCACCCCATTTACATAAGGAGGCTACTAGGGTAAACAGAAACACCTCTCAGTATGCTGCAGTTTAACAGCAGGACAAACCAAGCTGCATTAGCCTGCTGCTTGGTGTTTCTAATAAAGTGCCAACTCAGTGTGTATTTTTTCAGTTACTCTGTTGTTTCTATAGATCAAATACTTTATTACTTACAGGAACCAAATCACACATAAGAACCACAAATAGCCCCAGAACATTTGGACAGTCAAATCATCAAGATGGGAGCACTACACCCATTGTTGTAATATCTTCTGTGACTCCAGAGGAGCACTGTCAAATCTATAAATTAATCTCTGCTTGGATTGGAGATTTTTTTTTATCAGAAAGTCTGAGATGCTGGCTGGAGGTGTGGGGTTTGACAGAAAAGTATCCAGTGTTACCAGAGTTTCACCAACAGTACAGACTAAAAATATGAATATACTGGCCACTGCACATTTATTTGTGATCAGTGTTTTATTAATATTTCTCATAAGCATCAGCATTGCAGGTAAATTGCTGATATACCATTTAAAGGTTATATAAGAGATCCAAGGCCAATAATTGTGCTCTGTTAAGAGAAGAAAACCTGAAGCCAGGCTGCTAAACATAGAAATGGGGTCCTTTACATGAAAGTATGTTGTGGCATAAAGCAAAACAAAAAAACAGCCAATTGGTAAAATGCAACAGCAAAACTCTCTTTTCTGTCGTCTTAAGCTACAATGTCTGGAAATGCTAAATAAATAAATAAAACTAATGACAACTCAGTTTCCCCATAATGCCATTACACCTAAAAGCAATATTCCCATGATAGTTTGAGCCTTGTAATATGACTGACTGACCATGAAAACCTACTGCTGGCATTTGGAATGATGCTGATATCATTATTAGTTTGAACGTTATTTGAGAAAAACAACAGACACAAGCGACTGCTAAAGGTAAACAGCTAAATAAATGTCTCATGCAGACTGACATGTATACTTAAAGTTCCTCAGACTCGGACCAAGTCCACTTCAGCATTTGTTTTTCAGTGTGGCCCCCGATACACTTATTAGCTGCCTGCTAATTTAGCTTGGGCCAATAACGATAACAAGCACTTACATCTCACAAATGTAAACCTCCATTACTTGCATGGTAACCATTACTGACCACATATTCTCAGTCTCAGTGGTGCCTGAAAACAAGTTGCCACTTAATAAAGTGGCGTAATCCCAGTCCTAGGATGAAAATGAGAACAAAATTGTTACATTCATTACTTTTTGAGATAATAAGCAAAGCAACAAATAAACAAATGCCAGCAAAAACATAGCCCCTGCTCTTGTTGGAGATAATGAAGAGTGATTTACACGCTCAATAAACAAGCTCAAATCCATAACTAACCTTTGATTCATCAGGGTTTAATGAGCTTTTTCTTCATTTTACCTTGCTTTAATTGTCCAAAATACATCCAACTACTGTACATATGACAGTGAACTCCTAGGTTTGAATTTGTTCAGTTTTCTTCTCACATTTCCTGATGCACTAAACTTTTGCAGTAAAATAAAAGAAAAAAATGAATAAATTTA
This sequence comes from Monopterus albus, assembly GCF_001952655.1. Classification (NCBI taxonomy): domain Eukaryota; kingdom Metazoa; phylum Chordata; class Actinopteri; order Synbranchiformes; family Synbranchidae; genus Monopterus; species Monopterus albus. The sequence goes on from NW_018127928.1 coordinate 878,466, forward strand.
TTGCATTTTACTGTAATATATCACCTTGTCAGACATGTCCATTCTGTTTTTTTTTTTTTTTTTGGCATTTTAGCGAATCCAGTCATCATTTCAGCTCTTTCACCTGTCACTGTTCCTCCAGCCAACAACCTGAGATGTTCTTCCATCCACTGTGTGTGTGACACCTTTCAGCAAAATGAATGGGCCCGATTATACCTAAGGCCATAATCACGGTTTCTGCACAAGTGTGTGTGACAGTAGACGGCGTTTATGTGTATCTGCTTGTGTGTGTGTGTGTGTGATAACCGCCTATATGAAGTCGGATTGACAGACAAAGGCCTAATCGCTCCTGAGCCAAACAGCTCAGTGGAAGTATTGACCCAAAGGCACCATAATCCCCCTCACCTAACATGTGCAATTTCATGTAATACCTGTAATAACACGCATTCAGCTCAAAATAGTCATCAAAAAAGCTCAGAGCATCTGATTTTGAGAGGTGAGCTGTTTGAATAAAAGGGACGTGAAGAGTATATCAATCTGTAATAACAACATGACCTGGACTTGCTTTCTTTTCATCTCACCATATCACCCCTCAACTGAATCATTTTCACTTGTTCTCTTTGTGTCTCTCAGTCTAACTGTACCACTCTTGTTCATTTGCACTTTCTACGTTTTAAAGGAACATGTGGACACTCACGCAGTGAAGATGAGCCATGTCAGGAAGGCCTTTCTTTTTCTTCTCTTCTGGGTGAATGTTTGCTTTTTGTTAGGTACAGTCTGTGCACTTTTTGTGTTCTCTGCTGTCAGTAAAGTTCCTCCACCAGTGTTCAAAAATCATGTAAATACAGCAAGAGCATAAAACAACTTTCCCACCTAAGGTGGTAAAAGTGAAAACAATAAAACAGAAAATCCAAAGAATAAAAAATGATTTTGAGCAGTAGAATTTAGTCTGTGCTTATTTCCTACCCTGGTCATTATCTCATGACAACTTGTCCTAACCCACTGTCCCAACTTGTCCCATGCGAGTGGGGGGTGGGGTATTTTTCAGCTTGCTTGGAGGACACTAATAACTACAACAACAAGGAACAGCATCAGATAAAAGTAGTCAGTAGTTTTGTCTCAGGTAAACAGGAAGCAAAGGTCCTCCCCAGCTGTTGGTTTGTCAACGATGATCTTTTCACATTGATATGTTCACAAACCTCACAGCTGAGTTCCTTTCACTTTGTTGTCAGCACTTTGCAGTCTGCCCTGTGTTTTCATGCTGCACCCAGCATGTGTATAATGTGAGGCGTAGCCAGGAGAAGTGGTGCACATGAAGGAACATGTGGTATTTTCTGTTTGTGTTGTGCTGTGTACACAAAAATGACAGTACAGATCAAGAGAGGAATTTCTCAGGAGACTGAGTGTAGATTTAATTATTTCTCACTGACCAAATGTTTAGTTCTTTTAGAGGTGTTCCATGTTTTCTTAGTGGAAGTGTTGCTGCTTGATACTGTATTAACACAGTTAAGAGAACCTGTTAAACCTGTGATCCTCATGTCATTGAATCTTGTGAGTAGAAGAGAAAAATGTGTCTTGCAGTCAGGTGAAAAATATGTGAAATTAAACTAAATTGCATCACAAATACAATGTATATAAAGTAATAGCATAGTATAAAACCATCCAGAAACCCAGTCATCATCCCCGCCCACAGGCAGTAATCATCACTGTGAGCATTTAGCAGTGAAAGATCACACCTGGCCTTCACTACTGGAAACCTCAGTCTAAAGGGGTTTGCAGGCTTCACAGTGTGTACCCAAGAACAAGGGATTCATCAGACTTACAGTAAGTGCATCCCACCTCTGCAGGAACAAATGGTAGCTAAAATTTAAAGTGTAACTGTTCCAAACATTATACAAACACACCTACCTCCACCACCATCACCATCATCATCACAGCTTCAGTCATCGCTGTCTGCATCGACTCACACACATTTTTTTGTCCTCTAATTTGCTATTGATGGCACAGAGATTAATCAGCCTGCTCAGTCGCACTATACCTGCCTCTAGGTGTATGTATGTGTATGTAGGCACGTGCTTGACAGACCGTGAGAGAGGCCTCCATCGCCCATCTCCAAATCTGCATATTAGCACTGGACCATCCCTTTAATTTCCGACAGCGGCTGATAACCATCGTTCTGTCTCAGCCTCTTTGTCTCTCTGAGATTTCATGAGTGTGTGGTAGCAGTGTGAGGGCCGGTTTGAATTTTATACCAAGGGCTGTTTGGGGGTTAATATTTGGTTTAAGGGTTCAGGGTTAGAGGCAGGTTTAGGTTAGGGTAAAAAGCTAGGGAATGCATTATGTTAGTGGGTAAATTCCTTGCTTGTCGATCCTTGCTTGACCCAGAGGTCGTTCCAGTCTGCCATCCTGAAGCTCTTCCTGCTCTGAGGAGCGAGGACGCTAGAGGTAGTATCTTCAGCCTCTTTTTTTCTTTTGCTGGCAGTGATTTAGTAAAATGATGTACTCCTCCTCTGTAGTCATTTCTGCTGAACAAATCACCTGACCTGACTAGAACCATGGCCTGGTGACCTTTGCTGCCCCTTGTTGGATGAGTGGTGTATTGCATCTGCCAAAGACGCAAGACAGCGACTGCAACGCCTTCTCACTAGCATGTACAGGTGTGTGTAGGAAGCTTTCATAGAGTATGAATTAGGCTAGAAATGATATTTGCCTTCTGTTTCATCCTCTTTCCTTCCTTTTTTCCTGTTATTTTTTGAGCTGCTAAGAAGCTGCAATTAAGCCCAAAAAGTTCAGGTGTTCCCCTGGTGTTCCCCTGAACTACCTGAAGCTAAACAGACCTTGGCTGTAGAATCACTGAGTGATTAACCTTCTTTTTGTTTTCTCTGTTTTCCAGGATAAGCATCACAGGCGACCAGCGCTGACAGCAGACACAATCCATCTGAGAAGGTTCCCGACAGTGCCCCTTCTTCCAAAGGCAAGAAAAGCATGTGTGGTTAAAGTGCAAATGAAAATGCAACTATGACATTTCAGTGTTATGCATTTGAGGTATCTTATTTACAGCTTATTTATTGGATTAATTTGATTAAAAACTGATGGTTGCTCTTTAAACGTCTGTAGGTTTCACTGCAGTTAAAACACCTTCATACCAGTTTAAGGTGATGCATCAGATACCCATAACAACAATGATAAATTCTAGCCTTGTATCAGTTTCTGTGACTTTGACATTGAATCTTAATTATTTAATCTTAAGATTTAATTAAACTCAAAAATATAAAAGCCATTTTATTTATCTGTGGTCAACCGCTTGGATCTTTCCAAGTTTTTTTCTCTTCCAACCTTCCCAAGGCTGATAGTGTGAGATAAACACTTGAGCTACAGATTCTGTACAGAAGGAGATCTATAATATTTAATACCAAGGTCACAGTTATTGTCTCCGTCTCTGTGCCTGCAAACTCTGCTACAATAGGAGTGTTTTCTTTGAATAAGGGCCTCTCTTAGTAGGATGAGGTTGACCTCACATTTCTGCATGTTTTGTTTGAGTACAAGATTAATGTGAGTTTAACGCGCTCACAGACAAGTGAGCTTTGAAGGATGAGGCTGATTTTATAGTTGTTCCAGTTCAGATACAGCTGCGTGACTGATGAAAGGACAAACCATCACATGGTGGCCAGCAGAGCATTGTCAGTGCTGTCTCCCCAGAGGTCTCCTCTGTTGGAGGGTGGAATCCTCCTCCTTCCAAACCAGATGCCCTAACTGTGTCCAGCACACTCTGACCTAGAGCTGCAACCATGAGTCAGGTCGCTGGTCGGACATTAACCGGCAACTAAAACATGTTCTGGTTCCACCTTCACCATTTGATAAAACTGGCATTTCCCCCAATGACTTTCTGTGAATAAAAAGATCAATCAAATAATCAAGAAAGCAATCACTAAATTAATCAATTTCCTTTCATTTGTCACCCATCTGTATGTGATCAACAGTCGCAGCTACTGAAGCTGTGCTTGGACTGTGTGTGCTTTTACGTACCTTAGAATATGTTGTCTGTCCAACTGCAAGAAGAAGAAGCAGTTTTATTTATTGTCATTGTAACATTGTGACACGTACAGCAAAATTATATTTGGAGCCGAGGGCCCCGGGCCGCTGCATGCATACGCGCCGCCATCACGGGCAACAGGGGGCTTCAGTGTTTTGCCCAAGGACACTTCGACATGTGGACTGCAGGCACCCTGATTCGAACCTTCAGCCTTCCGTTGGGAGACGACTGCTCTACCTACCACATAATGGATGCCTTATTGGTGCAGAGTGGCAGCATGTGCAGCTACACAGCACTGTGTCTGTGTGTGTGTTTGTGTGTGTGTGTGTGTAGGCCAGGCAGAGCAAACTGTGCCGACAGCACAGTGATGAGATGATAATGTATGTAGACTGAATGATGGACAGGGCTGTTTCTTGCTCTTATCCTGATCATCTGTCCAGCTCAACTGATTGAGCAGTGACAGTCTCCAGTTGTTGTCCATGACCAGTCAGCCTAAACACCTGAGCTACCCACACATGGAGGGAGGGGTCATGAAGCGATGTCAGATGTCAGGGAAAAGCAGAGACACCAGAATAACTTCTGTATGTACAGTATTTTTTAGAGCTGTGCTGTCACTGCTGTTATCCTCCACAACCCATCCAGCTTATTGTCCTGCTGCCTATTCTGGCTCCGATGAGGGTCAGCAGGTCAACTGGGGGCCTCGTCCTTAGCCGGGGGAGTGGACCTACATGTGAAGTGTGGACACAGGATGATAATATCCTGATGATCACTGTGAGGAAATCGTAGCACAGAAATTAAGTCATGTACAAGTGTGTACAAAAAATACATAAACATACAAAAATGTAAAAGTTGGGGGTGGATTTTAGGTCAGCATGTGGATCAGTCACTGTCTCCATTATTCCAGAAGGTTCTTCCTTCCAGAAAAGCAGGAAGTAGGTACCTTGTGTAAATGCTGTTGTTGGCGAGTCTGTGTTTCACCTTGTTGTGTCTCTAAAGTTTTGTGGTGTTGAAAATTGCACAATGATTCAGGACTTTCAGGGAGTTCTTTTGTTTGTTTTTTGTATTGCACACAGTGGTGAGGAGTCATAGTTTGCAGGTAGTTCAACTAGTTCACCATTCAAGTTTACAGTGATTCAAATAGTTCACTTAGTCTCTTGTGTACTGAACTTTTGAAACTACAAACAGTGTATTTTTATTTTACTCTCCTGCATGTGAGCAGCATGGACACCTGGCATGTGACTTGCATCACATGCATGTTGTGAATTTGATCATTGACTTGTATCACATGCATGTTGTGAATTTGATCATCTTTGCTGTAGTTCAAGTTCTCTAGCTTGCTGCTGTGCTTTCAGAGAAACTTCCTTGATGCTGTTAAGATGTCAGCTGATACATGTGAAATCAGGGTGTTAAGTCCTGAGCTACCAGGTATCCTGCTGCATTTCCACTGTGTTCATTTACAACAAAATCAGTAGTTAAAGCTACTTTCCTTGGATCAGGGCTCTAATTTTACATCTAGTGTATTTTCAAGGTGAAACCTAGTCCCTCAGACTCATAAGGTCTTTGTTGCCTGTGAATCACAGTGACACGAGGGGAGACTGCCAAGAAGGTTTGTTGTGGTTGATGTTGCCAACTTCTGAGGTTTGGGTATTAACTATTAAGTTGAGGGAAAGATCATTTCCTATAGTTAAAAATTGAAAGATTTAAGTGACCCATCCTTTTTTCCAGTGCTCCGTGTGACCTAAATATAACCATTATCTTAAATTGTAACAAAGCACACCATTGGGTTAACATGTTGTGATTTTTTTTTCCTGACACACGTAGTTACTCTGCCAGGCTTTTCCTGCTTTCTGTTGCCTTCTGTTCTCTCATACTTTATCTGTGTCAGCTCGACAATAGGCGCTCAAAGAAAACTGCTGATGCTGCTCTGTCTGGAGTAAACAAATAGCGTCCAGAGCAGTCCACCAGCCTCCCTTTGTACCATTCACCACTCTCCTCTCTGGTTAGAGTTGGACATTTAGATCTTCAGTGAGCTGCTGCAATGTCATTCAAATATGTACAGAAATTGTTTGGAGGTGTGTGTGTGCTGGCCTGTGGAATGAAACTCTTGCTGGATATTGACCAAGTGACTCCCTTGTGTGTGTGTATTCAGTGTCACCTGATTTCTTAAGGCTGGCTCATCACAGCCAGGAGACGATTAGAATAGTGCTGTGAGCCTGTGTTTGCCAGAGCAAACGTGCTGGTCTCTTTCCCAGGTGGAATGGATGAATAGTGACACAGTGACCACTGCCTCTGTGAGCGAGCTGTGCCACACAAAGAGTCAAGAGTGCACAACATCGCACCCTTAGTGCACACATAGAGGAGTGTGTAGTGCTGTTACTCACAGGGTGCAGTATGCTAAAGTGTTAGCATGTAGCACAGTAACTCCTATGATCCAGTGTGGGCACATTTTATTTCTAAGCCTCTAGGTGGGTAAACAGAGGCAGAAAGAGAGAGCGTTGGCGCATTGGGCTGCTGGGATAAAGGGCCCTTTCTCTGCTCCACATGCCAGGCAACTCTCAGCGGCCTCTCTGTTGACACAGTCGCCACAATGGGAACTAAAGGCCTCCCATTATGAGCCTAACCCCAGGTCCAGTCACTGCGCTGCAGGGCTATCCAGTCCAGGCCTGCCGGCACTGCCAAAGCCCCCTTGAGCATTAGCTTTGATATTCCCCCCTGCCCCCTGCTGTATTGTTCAGCGTTATTCTGCTCCCACAATGGGACATCACACTTTGGAAGTAATTTTCAAAAAGGGAAGCCAATCAAAAATAATGGCACTTGTTGTTTCTCTTTTGCCCCTCCCTCCCCTGTCGCTCTCTCTGCCTGTGTAGACATAAACCCTGGGTTTGTTCCCGTCCCTTATACAGACAAATTAAATAAAACCCAGAATAGGTCAGAGGGAGCAGAGAGCTGTTAGGACAAGTAGTGACAGGAGGAATGTCATGGATGAAAGGGAGAGGTGGGAAAGTCTGAGGCTGCTTGAGAGGGGTTCAGACAAGGTGGAAGGAAGTAGAAAAGGAGACGTTCCTGCTGGAGACTGTTAGTTTCTGTGGCAGTTTAAAAGACGTGATCGCCAGAGACAGATGTGCAGAAAATAACTGCATTTAGGAACAAGAATTTATGAGAGGAAATGGATGTTGATAAAAATACTCTGTCCTGGATGAAGAGACTGTTGGATATATAGAGAAAACGTCTCCAACCTGCCTGTCTACCATGGGCAGGAGGATGCCTGGTGAAAGGAGGGAAGGTATGTTGCTGCTTCTGAAAGTGGGAGGGACCCTTTGAGGTGTGAAGGTGTGTGACTGTGTAATATTCATTTTCATTTATAGTAAATGGTGCTGTTTTAATGCAGTCTGATATTTAACCTGTGGGATGGTTTGTGATCTGTTAGCTTAGCTGGTGGGTGTGGGACTGTTAGTCTGTGACTGCAGCTGTAATTTAACATGAGGTCCTAATAATTAGTTTCACCAAGATAAACCTGAGAGGTGTTCCTATTATTTTACTGTTATTATACTGTGAATGAAATACAGTTCAACAGTAGCACAAACTACAGCCTCTGAAATTATTCTAAATTTGAATTAAAGCCTCAGAAACAATTTCAACAGTTAAGAAAACATTAACAAGGTTGTTGCTAGACTACTAGATTAGACCTGATAGATACAGCATCTGTAAGAAATCTGAGCAGGACCGAGAGGGAGCAAAGGGAACAAGAGAAGAAGCTGAAGTGAGGATGGGACTGAAAAGGGAAGAAGAAAAGGTTGTGGAGGGGAGGGGAGGAAAGGGCAGGTGGAGGAGAGCTGCTCTTTGGGGTCTTTGAAAGCAGCAGGTGCTGGCTGTGAGCTTGAACCCATTTAGGCTGAGCGAGAGACCTAGAGAGGAGCTGAATGGGAAAGAGAGAGAGACTCCTCAGCCCTGCACTTGAAGGCCCACCACAGGAAGCCCTCATTCTTCTACAGCCCAACACCCCCCACCAACAGCAGCAAAAAACAGAGAAAAAGCGGACAGAGAGAAATGTCAGCCACAAGGAAAGGTTCAGCACCTTTTATCATTTTATTTGGATATTGATTGTGCCAAGCTTGTTATCAACCCAAATGACCTTTTCTGGGTTTTGTAGCATTTATTTTGAACCGCACAAATAATCTATATGATGCTGATTAGACGAAAAATATAATGTGCTGTCAGTGGAAGAGAAGTAGTAGTGGTGTGGAAGAATATAGTGGTGGATGTGTGGGATTATGATGTTGTGTGATGTTGCATATGATTTATCTCTGCTACCTGCTACACGATTAACAGGCTTTGATTAAGCCCAGCACTGATGGAGTGTACTGCTGCACATATTGTTACACTGAATACAGTGGTTTTTTTGGTTTTTTGTTTTTACTTGACACCATGTGAATGTCGCAGTGACAGATTTGTTGTCCTGCTAATTATTGTTTATTTTAGGAACCCAGTCTCAAGCAGCATTTCTCTATAATGCAGTAGTATGGCAGGTATGAACTGACAGACACTGGAGGAGAGAAACACTTGGATTCATGTGGTGGAGTCAAATTACTGTGTATTGTGACAGTGATGTGTGTGCTTGGATTCCTCAGACTGGTGCTGATCTTGTGCTCAGTGTGTGTTTGTAGTGGCTGTGACTAACTCTGTTCCCTTAGAGTTGTGTTGTTGGTAATCCTCTTCATGGTTGCATCTGTTTTTGCCAGGGTCACTCCACCTCCAGCTCTCTATCACATCTCCTTTTCATTTTTTCTTTGAGCAGCAGGGATCCCTCTCCACTTCACTCACATCTTCCTTTCCTCCTCCAGTGGATGGATTATGACGTTAGGCCCCGACCTCTCCTCCTAGTGGTTGTTTTTAGCCAATTTGTGTGAATTTATTTTGTAGTCATTTGTTCATGGTGTCATGGGTCTCTTGTCCTCCTCACCAGATTTTCCTCCCTTGTCCCTTTAGTAACACTAATCTTATTACACAGAGAATCAGAGCTTTTGTGTTAATGCACTAAGATGATAATGAGTGGTGTCCCATCAACTTTCTCCTCCACCTCAGGTATAGTTTCACATACACATCTATGCTTTCATTCAGAGTGAAGGGAGACTAATGATCTAAGTCATGTTCCTTGAACAATAGTAATATTCAAACAGACTCTGTGAGAGCTCAGACAGCTTTTACCACCAAGTATTTCAACAACAAATCCTGCTGTGGTTTGACAATAATTCATTAGTGTCTCTTTTGTTATTATAAACCCAGTTTGTTCACGATTTCAGAAACTACATGCATAGCCTGGATTAAAAATGTTCTCTTTCATACCAGGGGAGAAATGTGGCCGGACTGTCTACACTTCCACAGAAGCCAACAAGCATGAACTGATTAGAGGTGGATGAACCTTTTTTTACATGACATTTATGGAATCCAGACTGTAGGGCAGATGTATACAGTAGAGGAAAACTGCACACATCTAATGGTGTGCTTAAAACATTTGTGATTACAGAGCTAAAGCACAGTGTGGAGGCACATAGCGCTATGTTCAAGATATTTGATCACTGGTGCAACGAATGGAATGCTTACGCAGCCCACGGTGTATGTGCTAAGAAATACACCAAAGCTAGCTATTAACAGTTCGTTTTAATTGCACATTAGACAGTGAGTTTTACAAACATTTCTCAACCTGGACCTTAATTCTGAGTTAACTTCCACAGGATGGGTTCAACCTCACAAAGCCTGATTGTGCCTCTGTCCACCATCTCTGGCACAAGCGCGATGGCTCCTGCATGCATCTCCTACAAATGAACACAACAACAGTAAGTAATATTGGGGGAGTGGGTGGGGTGGAATGGATCCCAGGACCCTATACCCCAAAGCAACTAGTGATTACCCCCAGCTGGGCCTCGGTGAAAAGCACAAGAAGATCCAGTAAGAACCCATCTATAACAGACCGAGAAGAAAAGAACAACAAACGTATCTAAAAAATAAAACTCAACAACAATGCACGAGCTGAAAAAGCACATTGCAACTGTGTAAAGTACGAGGATGCACACAGATTTAAAGAGCAATGTGTTCACGACAAAGCCATATGGAAGTTGGACTCTAACCTGAAGGCCTTTGCAAACGTTTGCCAAAAGCTTTTACTGTGAACAACAGCTACTGTGGTGTGTGTGGTACAAGATTGTCATTTAACGGAAGCTTGTCATTTATAGACATTTAAGATGCCAAGGTTAAAAGTGTAAATATATTTTCTCATTAAATGTTATACATTTCAAGTTTGAAGTGTCTTTTTGGAAATAATAAATGAAGGCTATTTTGATGTCAGACTTTTCTCAGTGGTTGATTTAGTTATTGTAGCAACTCATTTCCTGCGAGTAGATACTTTACACAACATGCAGTTTGAAGTGCATACACAGAACATTTAGCATGTTTACTGAGAGAAGGCACAAATGCAAAGATCAGTCTCTGGGATTTAAGAAGCAATATTGGCTGGTTCAAATAAAAACTGATTAATTAGAAAATTAATATTTTTACTCAGCCCCACAGGCTGTTCCCCCTACTTCACGTCTTTATGCTAAGCTAAGCTTCCTCTGTCCTGGCTTCATAATGCATGAACATGAGACCGATCCACTCTTGTCATTTCTCACTCTTACAAACAAAGCACATATGAAGTATTACTTTAAAAGCCAAACCAAAAACCAAAGCGATCTACCAGACTTGATGTATCAGCTCACTTCTCCTTCCACATCCTTCTATTTAATCATCCCCTCGTCCTTTCCAGCCCTCCAGCCTACCAGTGCTCTCACCACTGACAAAACCTTCATCTGATTTCTCCCCACCTCCCACATACACAGACAGGCCAACTCCAACACGTGGTCTAATCAGATTTCTTCCAATCTACAAGCAATCGGAGATAGTGTTGGCTGCTCCGGGGAGCCCCGACAATACCAGCAGAGAGGGAGGCCGCACATGTTCTAATTAAATTTAGTGTGTGTGTACTGGGGGGTGTATGGGAGGTACAAATAAAATGTGGCTTCAGCGCTGCCTGACCTTCCTGTAGCAGGTGGAAGAATGATACAAAACAGGTCTGATGTGAAAGGCTCAGCTGAAAATGTCAGAGATCAAATGAGGATGTTGTTTATTACTGCTAACATGCCATTAGTCATGTTTAGTCTGTTTTTATACAGCATTTCTCAGAGATTACTCAAATCACTTTGCTGTTCCCAGCTTCCCATGCTCAGTGCTTGTCAGTTCCACAGAACCTTTCTGGCCACAGGACAGTGAGTTTCTCTGTTATTATCCACAGAGACACTTAAAGCAAAAATATATTTTGTGTCGGACTGTGTTGTCTGTAAAGTCTATGAATCCAGAACTTGGTTTAGAGTTTTGCTTTGTGCAATAGGTTAGATTAAAAACACACCAGTGAGCCACAATGCTGCACTGGGTGACACGTTTCCTCGTGTTTTATTTCAAGAAAGAGCTCCAAAGGCTGAGAACGGCCATCACTTCTTAGGCTTTGAAATAAGAGATTCAGCAACATCGGCAAACAGAGCTCTTTTTGGAAATAAAAGGGCCTTGCTTTGTTGTGGGGAAGAAACATTACTCAGTGCAGTGGTGTGCTTCACAGGTGTGTTTTTAATCTAGTCTATGCAGCACTGAGCAAAAAGCTAAACCAAATTCATTGTTGGTTTTAGTCTCTGTTTGGGATATGTGGTAAAAAACAAAGAAAATCACTGACCATACAGCTACAAATTTAAGCATCATCCGCACCCTCAGTGGTCTTTAGTTTGTGCCGCCATCTCACCCCTGCTGTAAAGAATAATTCAGTCTCATCCCAAACTTCACGTTTGTACAACACATGGCCTTTTAAAGTGTATGTATTATTGTAGAATGTATTCATCTCTGCTAAAGCTTTCAGCTCATCTGTGCTGTGTAACATTCAGCAATATCATTATTTTCAGGTAGAGTGGGGAAAACCAATTAGGGTGTTATGGGTGTACATTTGTGGATGTTTTTAAGGGTGAGTCCCTGTTACGTTGGTATTGTGCACATGCATTCAGACAGTGTTCTTCACACTCGTGCCACAGGTTAATCTGTAAGTCACTGATCACTGACAGACGGCAGCAGTAATGTGTAAAACGATGCATTAACATGCCAACAGAGGCAGAGAAGAAGAAAACTGCAATCTAAAGCACAGATAAACAGTGTACAACCATAGTGCCATAGTGTACAACCCTATTTGGACAATACAGAGAAAATGTTGTGCCCATAGTGTACAACCCTATTTGGACAATTATCCAAAAGTCACAGTTACATTCAGGTACAGCATCATTACAAACAGCTACAGTGGCCTGTTTTTTGAAGTTATCTCTCTGAGCTTCCAGCAATTAGACCAGAGACTCTGACTCCCCAGTAAATATACAGTACGGGCTCTGTGACAGACTAGAACCTTTCACCTGTGACCCAGCTGAGGTTTAAGCATAGGGAAAATTCATAAAAAGATTTTCAGCACTGGTTTAGGGACAAAAGCCTGTGTGTCTCCAGCTAGCTTCAGATCATTTCTGCCAAGGCCACTTAGCGATGAGTAATGTTGTACTTGAAGAGAGATGCTGTTAAAAATGACTGGAGGCTGAGTTTGTAATATGAGCTAAAGCTGAATTTATCAGCACTGCCTATATAGTCATGGCCAAAAATATTGGCACCCCTGCATTTCTGTAAGTTAACACACCCCTTCTCCCAGAAAACTGTTGCAATCACAAAGTGTTTGGTATCATCATGTTTATTTCTTCCGATTGCATTGGAAAAACACAAGAGCAGAGAAAAAAGCCAAATCTGATCCATTCCACACAGAACTCCAAAAACAGACCTGACTGAATTATCGACACCTTTTCAGAGTCATCAGAAATAGTTGCATTTCACACGCATGATGCTCCTTTGTAATGAAACTCACTGTAGCAGTCAACCGGTGCTGGCGATATAGGTTAGAATAGAGAAAAGTTGACTCAACCTTTGTGTGGTGTGGACCACACTGAGCATGGAGAAAAGAAAGAAGAGTGAAGAACTGTCTGAGGATCTGAGAACCACAATAGTGGAAAAGCGTGGACAATCTCAGGGCTCAAGTCCATCTCCAGAGATCTGGCTGTTCCTGTGTCCACTGTGTGCAACACTGTCAAGACGTTTACAGCCCATGGTGCTGTAGCTAATCTCCCTGGATGTGGACGAAAGAGAAACACAGATGAAAGATTGCAATGAAGGTTTGTTCAAATGGTGCATAAAGAACCTCGATCATCTTCCAAACATTCAAGCTGACCTGCAGCCACAGGGTGCAACAGTGTCAGCTCACACTATCTGTGGCCATCTGAATGACAAGAGACACTGTGGTAGGAGACCCAGGGGACCCAGTGCTGACACAGAAACATGAAAAGCCGGAGTGGAGTTTGCCAAAATGTACCTGAGGAAGCCACAGTGTCAGGGCCGCTCGGTGGCTGCCGACTCTCCCCCCCCCCTGTACATGTTGGTAGAATGCTACGCTGACAGACACTGTGCGTTTTGGCTTGACTCTACCACACTACCTATGTGCTACGCTAATTCCCACTACACTACACATTTTGGTAGAATGCTACGCTGACAGACACTGTGCGTTTTGGCTTGACTCTACCACACTACCTACGAGCTACGCTCATTTACACTACACTACATATCATACATATCCAAGTACCGTACTTTCCCATGTTATGTTCTTTTGATACTTTGTGTTTTATTTACCTCCTACCATCATGTTTTTCCCCCTAGCACCTGGGTCTGCAAACTTGAGTCCAACCTCAGTCCTCCCTCACCCTCCTGGTGAGGGGGGCTACCATAACACACAGTCCTTCTGGGAGAATGTCCTGTGCACGCCATCATTCTACTGTTTTCACAAAACAAAATGAGGCCTTCAAAGAAAAGAGCACGGTCCCTACAGTCAAACACAATGGATGTTCACTGATGTTTTTGGGTTGCTTTGCTGCTTCAGGCACTGGATGTCTTGACTGTGTGTATGGCATTATGAAATCTGAGGACTACCTCTCTGTCAGAGGTCATGGGTCTTAGAGCAGGACACTGACCAAAAGCAGACTTCAAACAGCACCAGAACAATGAGCTGGAGAGTTCTGAAGTGGCCAGTGATGAGTCCAGATCTAAATTCCATAGAGCCTGTGTGGAGAGAGCTCAGAACATCAGCTGGCAGAAGGAACCCTTCAAAACTGAGAGACCTGGAGCAGTTGGCAAAAGAAGAGTGGTCCGGGATTCCAGCAGAGAGTTGGAAGAAACTCACTGATGGTTACAGGAAGCAACTGATTTAAGTTATTTTGTCCAAAGGGTATGCTACCAAATATTAAATTGAGGGTGTCAGTAATTTTGTCCAGTCCATTTTTGCAGTTCTGTGTGGACTGTATCAGATTTAGCTTTTATTTCTGCTTATTGTGTTGTTCCAATGCAAACGAAATAAACAAACATACAAAGAACACCAATAATACCAAAAGATTTGTGATTGCAACAATTTTGTGGGAGAAGTGGTGCCTTATCTGGGAGAAATGCAGGGGTGCCAATATTTCTGGCCATGACTGTGAGAAGAGAAGAGCTCAGAATATGCATTTTTGTGTCTGTTAACAGTCTGCCTTATCTCTACCAGAAATGATAGAATAAATGGTCTTCAAGCTCCAGTGTGAACGCAGACTTCTCTGCCTGAAGCCAGGGCTGTCTGGCAGACAGGCAAAACCCATTAGCAAGGCTCTGTTAGCGACTGTCTTGTAAACCGAGACCCTGGGCATTCATTAGGCATCAATCAAAGGAAGAGGTGTGATGATTAAATGATGAGTGCAAATGCTTAACAGTGTTCGGTACACCAGGCCACTTTACTCTGACACTTGAAAATGGGGAGAAATGGATGGAAGAAAGATGATTTTAGCCTCTTTGCAGAAAGCTGGGACTGGTTGGCTACTGCTGGTTAATTTATTCATGGAAGCTATTAAAGAAAGTGAATTTTAAAACCTTGACGATGCCTTCATATACCGGTGTGGCAAAAGTAATTCAGATTGCTCACACTGGCTCTCAGTAATCATTGTTAATTTATGCTCAGTTTAGGAGTGAAAGTATCAGGAGACATGTCCAGTCGTTGACATCTACACACTATTTATCTCAACAGCAGTTCACTGTAGAAAAAAGGCAAAAATACCTCCAGTGTCTGCATCGAAAGCATTATAATATAGAGCAGGAGACGTCACACTGAGAAAATGTCCATTGCACTTACTCCATTATAGAAATGAAGAGAAAGTGAGGCTTTCAGGAAATACAACAATTTCCCAATAGACAACTGAGCTCATTTGATATTAAGAAAACCATCTTGACCACACCCATATGATTAGACATGCAACAGCTGTTAACATTGTACAACTGTGCTGAAAAGTTTTCCTTTAGAAAAACTTTTAATTCCAAGAAAATACTGTTGCAGTACTGCACCTCGCTACTGTTATCACCGAGTCACATCCTGAGTCCAGAGGCAGTTTTTAACATGGTATGTCACAGCCTAATGTTGTGTATATGTACTGTACGGATGCGTGTGTGCACTCTGCTGAGCTTCACTCAAGCTGACAGCTTGCTATGACAGAGAGCCTTAAACAAATACGCTGAGGCAGCTGCTGCACCGGAGAAATGCCTTTGATTCTGTTGGAAGTATGGGTGTGTGTGTTTGTGGCCTGTTGGCTTAAACATTTCAGGCCTGATAGCAGCGGTTTATGTCTTTATGCTAATAAAATCTTAGGTGTTTTATGAGATATAATTGATCTGCATTATTACCTTAATCACTTTATAAATGCACTTCTGATAGGCATGTAAACAAGCTATAACGATACCATCCTGGTCACCAAGACAAAGACAGGAAAATAATGACAATGGTTCTAGTAAACCATATGCTGGTCAAAATTCAAGACTAGAGCTGATTCAGGAGTCAACACACATACAGATGACGACTGTAATGGACACATCCAAATGTCCCTAAAAAGGAAACCCGATTCGACGTATGATAGAACAGACAGTGGGAAACAGAGCTGACAAGATATTACTGGGTCAATGTTAAATATTTCTGTCTATTCTCTGATTTTCTGCTCAGTTTCCTGTGTTAAAAAGACACTTGATGCAGAGAAACATCACACAAATCATACAAGCTACTTAATAGCACTGGTACAAGGAAGCAAGAGGAAAATCCAGCCGTGCCAGCGTGCTCACTGAGAGGCAGGCGGCACCTGACAGATGCCACTTGGGAGCATAATCCCCAAATGGCAAAAAGATCCTTCACATGACAGGAAGCCAGAGCAGCACCCAACAACAGAGTGCAGTGTTAAATTAAATATCTGAAGTGTCATAGTGCCAAACCACAGCCACATGCAAAGAAAATGCACAAGGTGTATTTTAACAATGCAAAGACTTTTGCTAATCAATTTACAGTGTAGAATTTCTCAAGTAAAAAAAATCCAAAGCATTTTCAGACGCAAAAATGTTTATGTAAATTGTTGTTTTTCTTGTATGACAGCAAAATGAACATCTTCATGTTTTGGGTGGTTAGTAGAAAAAAATAAGTTATTTAACTGAGCATTTTTCATTATTCATAAATTATTAATCAACAAAATAATCAGAAGATTTACTGATAATGAAAATAACTACATCAGAGCCCTAGTTAAATATACTTTATTTAGTAGTAATAGCTTGTGTTTTTAATTATTTTATAATAGGCCAGATAAAATGAGTTAAATGTAACATTAGACCAGGTCGTGTTTGTTTGAAAACAGGATAACAAACTGAAATAAAATAATATCTTTCAGGGAATTTGCTCTGCAGGATTGTTCCTGATCCTTGAAGCGTGTGAGTGTTGCGGGCCTGCGGCAGGTCTACAGCCACAGTGTTATCCTCCACTGCTTTATTATTTATTCTATTTAGAACATTTACTATAACACTGGCGTAGTTGGTGTGTGGGGGTTAAATCTCTCATGCTGTCTCTGGTGCTCACCACACGGCGCTGGTGAAACAAAAGGGTGCTCTGAATGGCACGTGCTCTGGGCGTCAGTCACCTGTTTCCTAGCAACGGGCACAACAGAAACGCACCTGTGGCTCCAGCCTCAGTTTGACAAAAACGGAGGCAAATATAAAAAATACATTCTTTTTAGATCCGCGGTTAGCTCTCAATCTGTAAAAGTAATAAATAATTCAAGCTAGAAATCATAACACAACTATACCGTCTTAATGTGGTGATAGGACCCCTGTAAATGAGTTCCTGATTTACCATGAATATTGACAACAATCTATTTTAAAATTAAAATGCTGTTGTTGTGATGTGACCACGATAGTTAAGGTTATGCGAGGAATATGAGGAATCATTCAGATTTCACTTCATTTTCATTTTTATTCAAACTTCCTTTTTTAAGCATAGACTACCTGTTTTCTGTTGCTGTACGGGACACGTTTTTTCTTTCTCTCCCTCTTTTTGTGCAATATAGATTTTTTCCTACTGACATTAAATATGAAAATATCAGAGAGCAGCACGCGTGACATGCGCAAAACTCTGGGAATTCAGCTGTTTACATGCTGCGCGTTTTCCAGCTACACACACACAAAGCACATGAGAGAGGGAGTCATTTTTAGGTCTCGCGCTCCGACGTCACCAGAACCTCGAGCCCCTGCATGCAAATCACGTCTGCGCTCGAGCCTCTCCATTGGCCGTCTCGCGCTCATTTAGCAGCTGTCAGAGCGCGCGGCCCGAGCACGCTCCAGTAACTTTTCCCAGTACAGTTTAGACCAAAGTAAAGCTCCAACAACCGGATTCTCCCGGATGACAGGGGAAAGGCGAAAAGGGCAAGTGCGGAGCAAGTTCACCTGTGAGCGGATTTCACCGTGAGACAGCACCCGGTCATCCCCTCGCTCTGTTTAGCTGCGGCGGGCCAGCCTGAATGCTTCTCTGTGTTTGACCTACCAAGACGAGGTGAATGTACAGCATCATGATGGAAACGGACTTACATTCCCCCATGGTGCCCCAGACCAACCCATCCAACCCGGGGGCACACGCGGGAGGAGGAGGCAAAGTCCCCCAGGACAGAATCAAGAGACCCATGAACGCCTTCATGGTCTGGTCCCGGGGCCAGCGGAGGAAAATGGCACAGGAGAACCCCAAGATGCACAACTCGGAGATAAGCAAGCGGCTGGGCGCGGAGTGGAAGGTGATGACCGAGGCGGAGAAGAGACCGTTCATTGACGAGGCGAAGCGGCTCCGGGCCATGCACATGAAGGAACACCCGGACTACAAGTACCGGCCGCGGAGGAAGACCAAGACTCTGCTGAAGAAGGACAAGTACTCGCTGGCCGGCGGGCTCCTCGGCTCCTCTGGGGGTGTAGGGATGGGCAGCGGACAGCGGCTGGAGAGCCCCGGAGGAGGCCACGCAGGGGCAAATGCGGGCTACGCCACGCATGTAAACGGCTGGGCAAACGGTACATATTCGGGCCAGGTGGCGGCTGCAGCGGCGGCAGCTCACGCGATGATGCAGGAGGCGCAGCTGGCATACACCCAACACCCGGGCGCAGGGGCTCACCCGCACCACCCGCATCCCCACCATCACCCTCACCACCACCCGCACAACCCGCAGCCCGTGCACAGGTACGACATGAGCGCCTTATCTTACAGCCCCATCTCAAACTCTCAGAGCTACATGAGCGCCTCACCGCCCGGATACGGCGGGATCACCGGCTACACTCACCAGCACCAAAGCTCCGGTGTCTCCCCCGTGTCCGGAGCGATCGGAGGGACTCTGGGCTCCCTTGTGAAATCTGAGCCTAGTGTGAGCCCGCCGGTTTCCACCACGCGCGCACCGCCGCCGTGCCCTGCGGGGGACCTGCGGGACATGATCAGCATGTATCTGCCGACCGGCGAGGCGGCGGGGGACTCCTCCGTTCAGAGCAGACTGCATGTGCTCCACCCGCAGCACTACCAGAGCAGCGGCTCCACTCCGGTAAACGGGACGGTCCCTCTGACTCACATTTAAATCTCTAATGTACCTACTATAAGCACTAAAACCACGACCAAATATTTAAAGATGTGGGCGCAGGCTGCTGATGAATTGTAAATTATAGGCGGTTATAGCCATAAAAAGCAATCGTTTTGCTCACACTTTTTTTTTATTGTTATTTTTATTTTGTTTCAGTGCTGGATTTTTGTCTGTCCGAGCTAAAGGAAAGCGCATCTGATTTGCTTTTGCTCAGTGGAACAGAGCATGCCAAGCTTTGACACGATTTAAACGATCCTCCGTGAAGCCTGGTGCGTGTTCAAGGTTTCCCCCGACGTTTCTGTGCACCAAGGCTCCAGCTCCTGAAAACCCGTGTAACAAACGGAAGGGTTGTGGGAGATGGTTTTAAAAGTTTCTAGGCCACGATTTAAATTTCTTTCCAGTTTTGATGCTTGTAAACATGTGAGTCAGTCGGTGTAATTTGCATTTGTTTTTGTTGTTGTAAAATCTTGTACATTGTGAATAAATAGGCCTAGTGAAAACGCTTTTATGCAAATGTACATAATTTACAAAATACCAAGCCCCGTTTCCTGGTCGAAGACGAAACAATTTTGGCTGAGTTAATTAAATTTTCCAAGAACGTTAACTTGGAGAAAGTATTAGATTTACTCCTGGGTATTTGTTTTTTGCAGATGTAAGCAGGCTCATGAGAAAACCTCTGTATCTGATGTTTATTTACATTTACTCCGTTGCTGAAATATATTTGATAAAATGCTGGCAAGCCCACTGGATCAGTGCGGGTTTAATGGGGTCTCGGTATACAAGTCAAAGTAGTGAACATTTCTAATAAGAACAAAATGACAACGTGCACATTAAAGGAAGTCCCGTGTCCACACGGACAGGGGATGTTATTTATCAGTCGGCTCTTGTAATTGAAAATATGGAGACAATCATAATTTGCTCTTCATTTCGATCGATTTTTCCGAGACATTACAAATGTCTACTTTCAGAAATGTCATCATTACGAATTCATGTCAGACATTATAATGTGTCATTATGATAATGGGATGTATTTGAGAACAGGATCTTTTAATGGCAAAAATAAATAGGCCTATTGTTTCTCCTAAAATTACGTTTTTGTCTTTATTCAACATTTTAGTTTTCCTGCTGGGATGTTCTGGCCTCTCTAAGTGGATTATCACGTTTGCACAGAGCATCTCTGACATCCTGTAACTTGCAGTAAACACTTGTTGCTTGAGCATCTTTCCCTTTGAAATAGGCCACGCTCTCAATAACTCATTACTCTAAGCATATTATCGACATATTTATGCCAGAACATCTATTTAAAATACAAAACTAATTTCACATGATTTATGTTGCTCTCTTATTTCCTCTTTGTTTCTTATAAGTTGTGAAAATGCATAGGATGTTTTTCTAAAGCTTAATCCTTTCCCTCACTGGAACCTGCACTGCTCCTCAGGAAGACCAGGCCTTTCTGATTACACGTTTTTCCACAAACTCTGGCACAATTATTAATCATCTGCATGTTTATTTTGCCTAACTTGATCATGCACCTTGTAAAATTCAATTTCCAGCCTTCACACTCTGATAGACCTGTCTCCAGTGTCATGGCCTCAGTAACCTACATCTCACCAACAAGAGTATCCGGTGGTGAATGAGCTGCTAAATCTTCCAGTGGCCTCGATTGGGCCCACTTCAACTCTGCCTCCACCTGGGTCCCTCTACTTCAACACAGCTCCTCAAATCTTCCTCCGTTCCTGGCACCCAGCATCAAACGCCTGTGTGTGGGTGTGTAATTGTACTGTTGTTAAATTATTTCCTTCTTTAAATTTGATGGCTGAATCAGTTGAGGCCCCGGGGTGGGGAGGGAGGAATGAATGAGCCAAAGGGGGGAGGAGGAGGAGGAGGAGGAGGAGGTTTTTGTGTTGGAGGAGAATGGGGATTAGTCCTGGTGTAAGCTGGGGCAGCCTGGGGGGTCACCCCGAACAAAAAGAACAGCAAACAACACCCCTGGTTTTATCAGACTAAGTCCCACTTGGGTCTGGACTTAAAAACAAGAGGGCAACATGGATGGAAATCAGATAAAAATCAAGCTGTTTCAAGTGTTAAACCTGACGCAGTCTACTGCGGAATATTTCCTAATCCAACAAACCTGTACAAATATAAGGAAAAGGTCATTTGAAACAATCTGCTCTTCATGACTTGCAGTGGGGAAAAAAGACCTATTTACAGTAAAAACCTTTTTATTTGTGGCTGTATTTTATTACTGCATGACTGAGAATTAATAAATGTGAATTCTTTTCTCATCATTTTAGATCATTTTGTATGGCATTAATATCTCTCCAGAGTCAGGTCCACAGCTCAGCAAAGGGAATTTAGATTTTTCACTAATGAAGATCGGATTAATTTGGTGTGACACTAAAGTGTGTGTCCAACAGAACTAGCCAGAGATGTTAACTGCCCTGTCTCTCAACATTTTTAGGGTCTTTCTGGAGTATTTACAAATTTAATTTCCCTGAGGGAGAGAAGGGCCTTTTAAAGATGAAGACATTTACACAGAATGAACAAAGAAAAACATTTACTTATCACTCATTACAAACTTTGTTTCTGGAGAATATTATTGTTGGAAATTGTGATAAAGCTGATTAAGACCTTCTTATCATCGTCAGTATGACGACACGCAACTGGAAGATCCACATCCAAAAGCACAAACTGTACAACTACAGTGAGGAGCGTTAATTGACTAAACCTCGAGGTACGACGAGAGATTTCTCCCCAAATATCAAACCCACAGAGTCTCTGGGAAGAAAGTAAGTGAATCATTTACAGGATGTTAGTATCTGAAAAGTCTAATGAATCCAATAACTGGATGTATCATCAGGTCCAGATGCGATTTGATGATGGCCTCACTGAAGCTCAGGTAAGAGGAGTACTAATCAGTGGGAACCGGACTAGTCGGTCAGAACTCCGGCTCGGCCTGGTCCACACAGCCCTGAACACCCTGGGCCATCACTGAGGCCGCAGCCTTGTGTCTGCAGGTTTCCAACCCCTCCTCCTGTTTTGCTTGGCACATGCTTGGACTCCATAGCTCTGGCACTTCCCACTCCATAACCCTGTGCCCCCCTCAAACCCCCCATCCCACATGCTCCCGGTGTCCTAAACATGGCTAATCAGCGTCAGTTTATCACGCCTCCGCATACTTCCCTCCCTCTCCTCCTATAAAAACCCTCACCTCCGTCGTTGGACCCGGTTCTGTCATGGGAGATTACAGGGGACCGATTGCACAAGACCGAATGTGGCATGAGGAGATTAGCTGGGACGCCACAGAAAATAGCAACGGGGCCAACGGATTCCTCACGAGGGAGCCTTATCGTGCAATTACACGTTGACACGTTTTAACCATTTTTCAGCCTCTTAATCCAAGGGGCCCCCTCCTACCCGGCTCTCCCCCTTCTCTTTCCAAAAGCAACCTATTGGTGCTGAGGGAGCCTCACTGCTCTGCCTCTCTCCATCACTGTGCTGCTGTCTGAGAAGTTTGCCTCGTTCTCTTCTTTCTCCCTTTATCAGCCACTGATAATATTTAAAAACATTTGTTCAGAGTTGTCTATTTCAAGCATTTTAAAAGCTAAATCACTGCAGAATATTGAAGGCTTACTCATTAAGTGTTTAACAAAATTGCACAAAAAACAAGGCACAAGAGTAAAAGTAGAATGCATGGAAGTAAAAGCTAATCTAAGACACAGTTCATGCCTGATTTAAAAAAAAAAACTATAAACATCCTACAACCATACTGCTCCCTGCATCTTAACAACATACCTCCAGTTCATGTGTATTTTGTTAACTAGCTGTTCTTTAGCACTGCAGAAAGCAACAACTGAGAAAAATGTGTACTATAAAAACACTATCTCAGAACAGAGTGTATACAACCACTGATCATTTAACTTATCATGCAATAACCGGTCTCTAATTTAGTGTATATTATGTGAGTGTGGATATTTAGATGACTAAAATGTGCATTTATTCCAGCCTTACCACCAGAAACCTGGGCCGCACCCAGGGTTTTAGCAATATTGATGTCATGAGTCCAAGTGCCACCCTAATATTTTCTAATAGTCAGAAGCTTCATGTTTTATTTACTTAGATAAGTGTTTAATTATATTTTCTGCAATGCTGTTCCACACATTCCAGTTGATAATTATTTATTGATTTATGCATTTTTGTTGTTCCAAAAAACCCACAATGTGTAGGTTGAGTGTAAACTTCACCCCAGTTTACTCAAACATGCACATACCTGGAAAAAATACATAGAACGCCTCCTCAGCTTCCTGGTTTATTGGTAGCTACAGCCCTGCTCGCCACAGCTTTTGCACCAGCAAAGACCTAACACACACAATTTAACATTAATCAGAATCAGAATCGGCTTTATTGGCCGGGTGTGTTGGATACACAGGGATTTTGGTTCAGGTACAGTGGCTCTCAGTGTGTGTGTGCATGTCCTTCTGTAAAGCAACAAACGGACAAGTGAACAATATAAGGCTGAGAAAACAAAAAGGAAAGAAAAAGAAGGTGCAAACAAGAAAAAGGAATGTGCATTAGGAAACATCCTCACCTACTCTGAATTGCTTAAAGACAAGAAATCAAACCAGGCTAAACAAATGGCAGAGAAGCCTTTAGCATAGTGATGACTTCTCACTATATATCCCAGTTTTGTTTGCATCTTTTTGGCTTCTGATAGCAACCAGTTAAGGTGTATATTATAGTTCTGCTTTAGTAGCCATTGATATAGCAGCTTCCTATACAAGTCTCCATGCAGTTGCTTTAACTGAGTCACCAGGCACCAGACTACATGCACTTCTTGATTCAATTAGTGTCTTTCATGACAATCAATTAGGGAGCACCCCCTGATCCCCCCAGGGGCATATTATCATCACACACCGTCTGCTCAGGCGAGCACTGGGGAGCCCTGCACACCAGTAGCAAGGACGCTTCAATGCAATGTAATGGGGCCACCGAGAGTCACGAAGAGACAGTTAACAGTTTATTCAAAGCATTTTACTCCAAATCTTGTATTTTTGTTTTTCCTGTGTTAAATGTAGATTTCTTCCTTAAAGTTGAGCTCATCTGCACCATTTTCCTGCACACTGGGGGTTTACCGGGAAGGCTGTCTTTTCTGTTTTTGGTTTCAAGATAATTCTTCCAGCTGGTAATTACAGCCAGAGGCTAAACCATCGTTTTCTGAAGCATTACTTGACTTAATCACCAACCCTATTATTTACATAGCCTATTAAACTGTTGTGGTGTACAGTGAAAAAGCCACAGTATGATTTAGGTTAATAGTTGCCGCTGAAATGAAGTTGTAAAAGAGTACTGGGAGAAATAAAAATTTTTCAAGGGATCATCTAGCAGAGAAGGAGTGTTGTGTCATATTAGCTCTGGATTTATGCCAAAAAAAGTCCACAGTCATCCTTATTTTTCTCTGCTTAGGTACAGCTCCGATTACACATTTGTGAAGACAATCAGACCGGGTTTACTAATGGTTTAGTCTCATATTTCATTAACACCGTTTCTCAGCTTGATGAGGAAGAAAACTGTAGTGCCAGTGCATTTTATGAATGTTAGTAATGGGTAATCCATGTGCATGTAATGGCATTATCAGTATAAATCATATGATAAATATTCAGTACATCATTATGCTTCCTTTATCCCTCCACTAAGGGTTCAAAGGTTAAGGTTAGCTACAGCAATGGCTCCTTTCCTAGGGTCAACAACAATAATATTTTGGACAGGTCTGCCAAAAACAATGGGACACCTAGGAGCTGGTAGATGCTTGCTCAAGGCCGCTTCAGAGGGCTGCATACCTGCTACCCCTGGTTAGGTCTGAGGTTTTGCAGCAATAAATCCCATCCAAGAAAAATTCTTATAATAAGAATTTACGCTTTCAAATACTGTATGTAGTCCTGCCTCAGAGGCAGCCCATGGCTTTCCATCTAGGATGAAGAGATGCACATCACTGTTATTTAACTACTGGCTAATGTCACTGCTTTGAAACTCTCATAATCATGACTAAAGCATCATGTCTGCTGAACTCCCCTTCAGCAGAGAACATCAGAAAACTCTGAAAATCAACGTAATTTGCTCACACCCAAAGAAATTCAGTTTACTACAGCGTAAATCTTCATACTGGAGAAGCTGGAACCAGTTCTTTTTACCACACAACAGATAATAATTACCAACTGCAACTTAAAAAATAACCGTTATAACTGTCTTGTTTACATGTTTTGTCCACAGTCGATAAAACATGTAAAACATGTTTGTTGTAGTGATGCTACCACGTTCCCAGACATCAGCAGTTACGTGAGTACAGTGATAAAACTACTAAAGCTAGGAAAACATTAAAAAGTTGCCAGAAACTGGAATTATCCTTACTGCTCATCAGTCTATGTAATGAGCTGGGAAATTTCACTGGGTCCAGTTTGTTTCCTCTCAGCTCAACAAAGACATCATCAGAGCTTGTCACTCTTGTATCCTTCCCTCACAGATGGATGAAATTATGCACCTACAAAATGATATAACTTTGAGCTTGATATTGGTGAACATGCAGTGAAACAGGGGCTGTCCAGGTGCTAGAATAAGTTACAAGTCCACAGTATGGTCTTCCAAACTGACAAAAAGAACCTGAGGAAAACACAGAATATTTAGACATACATCATTTTAAGCTAATTGTTTTCAGATATTGAATATTGACACAAAATGTGGCTATTTTGCTGTTTCTAATCATAAATGCAGCTGCAAGCCTTGTTTGACAAAACCTACTGTACAATTGGACAGTAAAAAGCCTTCAGTGTTTCTACCTTTAATCCAATTATAATGCAGGTGCAAACGTGAGGTCTCCTCAAGGCAATTACCTCAAACACCACAGTACTTGGGTTAAGAAGCCACTTTGGAGGAAAAGAGAGAGAAAGAGAAAACAGGAAGGAAAGCAGAGAACAGGAACACTAACATGATTACAACTGCAGCCCAGGCTCAGGTAATCACTGGAGTGAAAAGGTCTCCTGCAGCC
>NW_018127928.1:904622-912620 GCF_001952655.1 Monopterus albus
CTTCACCTCATTGGAGGGGAACTCTGTCATTTGCAGATTGCAGGTGAGATCTGGTTCACGTCTCACCAACCTCTCAGCAGTCCAGCCACAAAAAACACTGGTTAATTAGTGCCAATCATCAGCAATGGTGCCATAATTATTTAGTGATGTTTGACTGGGAGACCTGTTTTATTTCACAGATCTGGATTTTTAATAGAAAGTGCAGATTAAATCTCAGTCATATTTCAGTGCATTTATGTTATAATTAATTACATTTTGATATAAAAACTATAAATATGATACATTCTGTGTTTCTCTGATCTATAGCAGCATCTCAACATTTAGCTCAACCTTCCACTAGGGCTGGATGTCACTCCAAATTTTTGATACCTGTCCCGAAACAATATATTTTTTGATACCAAATTTATAAAATCAATTTTAACAAAAAATATACATATATTACATATTTTGGTACAGATCATTACAGTAGTTGTATCTTTCAATTCCTTGGCATTTTTGTGTACTCAAAGCTGTTTTATAACAGAAAGTAAACAAAGTTCTGTTAACTTTAACATCAATAAATAAGAATGGAGAAAAGCATTTTTTGATACTCGATAGTATTGAAGTAATTTGATCAATGCCATAAAAGTATGAAAGTTCAGCGCTACCCTGCACTGAAATCCAGCTCAACTTTAGGGTTAACAGCTTCTTTACAGGGGTCACCATCTACACCTCTGCCACTGACAATGTTACCTACTCCACCTACTTGAGACTGCTTTCTCTTTTCCATATGCCTTGCATATGGAAGCTCATAACCTTGTGTGATGTGGTGCTGGAAACCCCCACTGTGCTTAGCTTTTGTTGTACAGTAACGCAGGTGTTCTCAGTGCTGTTTTCATTCGCTGCACTGACAGGTGGTGATAATGCCATGTAGACAACAATAAATAAAACCAAAAGCAGAAATTACTGATATCTTATGAAATTTTCAAGTGTCTACACAGTGATCTTTAAACCATATAGAAAAACATTTAACTACCTCTACCAGAGAAGCAGGAGAACTACATTCATATATCAGAATCACTATGTTATATCTTGGAAAATGGGAAGCAGACAACAACTCAGACAATGCACTGTATGTTCATATAAGATCACACCTGGTCAGCTCTTGAAATTGGCCTGACAGTAGTGTGTGCACACTTGTGTGTAAGTGACTGTGCTCTCTCAGGAAGTTCATTTACTCATTACAACATGTTGACCCCAGGTAGCCAAGACAGGGTACAGGTCAGAGAGCCATTAGTCAGTCTCTCACCTCCCATCTGCGTAATCACTGTTTGTCTGTGCATGTTAAAATGGAAAATTTCTCTTTATAAAAGTGTTTACAGCAGAAATGGCTACAATTTTAAATGTTTTATTCAAGCGCGAGGTAAACGTTCTTTCTGTGTGTATTAACCCATTAACCAAAGTTTAACTTTTTCTAGACAGTGGGTACTCAGTTCACACCAGCAACCATCTTGACTCCATAGTTTCTTCCATAGGGTTATACTGTTGTAGGAATCTACTGAAACACGTCGAGCCTCGTACCACTCGTCCTGGGTTCTGCATTTGTTTCTGCTGCCCTTTGTTCACTTTGGAGATGCGTTCTGGAAACCATCACTGGATTATAATTACTGATGCAGTGTTCTGTTCATCACATTTAATGCTGCAGCTGGTAAAGGTGGTGCTAAACGTTACATTGGCCTGCTTATAATGTCAAGTACTGCTGCTGGGTAGCAGTATGTAAAGTGTTTGGTTCTGATGCTCATCACAACCAGTGGGGATAACAGTCTGTTAAGCAGCCCTGTGGGCATTGGACAGGAATCCATTGTTTGACACACACTGCACTGGTGTAAAAGCCAAAATATAGTGTCCTTATTTTCTGTTAATTGAACTGAACAATTCTAAATCAAAAAACAAATCTGAATTACATTGTGACACCAAGAATCTGAATTGAATTGTGTTTGTCAAATATTCCAAAACCTAATCAATAGGTTTTGACAGTGGAAATGCAGCTTTAGGTGATGCAGCTTTCAGTGTTTGAACAGTAGAACGTGTGTGTATGTGTTTGGGTAAAACAATAAGCTAATCTCTGGTGTGGAGTGGAGGGATTTGCTGTATAAAGGAGAGTGAGAGGAGCATGCTTGTTAGCAATAGCCTGGCTGAAGATTCCTACACACACCCACCTCCTTGATCCAGTTATATTGGCCTTCTAGTGTGTGTGTGTGTGTGTGTGTGCACGAGAATGAGTGGGATCTGCCAGAATACATGGATCCATCTGTACATGTATTTCCTGTCTGTGTGACAGATGTTGCATATTGAATATTAAGATCCCTGTGTGTTGTGTGTGTGTGTACAGGAGGATGATCTACGTTGGCAGGCAGCAGTGGACTCAGATTAAACATAGAGAAGGATTGAGTCTGTGGGTATTTACAGATTCTCATTATAGCCTCACAGTCTGAGCATCACACACTCACACACTAATCTTATCACCTATATAGCTTTAATCTGTTTACTGTGATTAGACCAAAGCTGAATGTAATATTTTCACTTTTTTACCTGTTTATTTGTTAATTAAACATGCATAACACTAAATACAGAAAGTAACAATCACAAAAGTAATTAATATTATGTAATTATTCTAATTAAATTTATTTATAGCTCTAATTCAACTAAAAGCTGAATTACTTTAACTTAAATACATAATTTTTCTCTAAATCAGTTACATTTTTCCTCTATCACCTGACTCCATAGCTCAAATTATAGCTTTTATGTCCACAAACTGCAAGTGTCTGCTCATGGCCATGAGGTGCATGTCTGCCAAACACATGTAACTATGAAAAAGCCACTGCATTACACACATTTGTGTATCAGGGCCTTTAGAGTACTCATGTATGCAATGCAAGGCCAGCAGCAGAGTCTAAACAGCCAAAGGAGAACCTATAGGGGTTTTCACACCTGTAGTCAGTTTGTCTGAATCAGTGGAGCAGTTTGGAAACGTGGTGGTTCACTTTCTTTTTACAATGAGAAAAATCTAAGTGAGCCAACATGAAGAGCACAAAGTATTCACAATAGTCAGTATTTAGAAGCAACAAATTGATCACTGTTACGAGTCAGTGGTGGGTTGGTGACCCAAATGTAAAATGTCAGGTTACATTTAATAAGGCAGGCACCCTCTGAGCCAAAGA
Organism: Monopterus albus; assembly: GCF_001952655.1. Lineage (NCBI taxonomy): Eukaryota > Metazoa > Chordata > Actinopteri > Synbranchiformes > Synbranchidae > Monopterus > Monopterus albus. The sequence continues at coordinate 907,823 of NW_018127928.1, forward strand.
ACAGAAGCAGGAGTTCAAACACAGCCTGTATGCTCTACACTCATGTAAAACATCCTCAGGAGGAAACTTCACACAGTGCAGTTGTTGTTTAGACACAAACTTTTTATTGTTCTTTAAAGTAGACAACATGGTCGGTGGAGAGGAGAAAGAAAATGAGGGAGTGAGGGCGAGGGATGTGGAAGGATGAGAAACAACAGAGGGAGGGAAGAGCAGTGCTGAAACACAACAGGAGCATCCAGCCTTTAACCGGTGGGGAGTTATCGCCCAACGACAGAGCCCTTCCAAACGCTTTAAAAAGCACATTTGAAGATATATTAGTGTGTCCCTGAATCCACTCGCTGCCAACAGGGGGCTGCTTGCCGAGCTTTGTCCATGTCTGTGTGTGTCTATATACAGTAAATGTGTGTGTGCGTCTGCATTTTATTTGTAGCTCCCTCCAAATTCCCTTAGCAAGCGTTGCTAAGGTGCTTTAGGGATGGGATTAGCTGGAGGCTCATCACACATTCTATAACAGAAAGAAAGTGTGGAAAGAAGGAGAGAGGAAGAACTAAAAGGAAGAAAGCAAGAGATGAGAGTGAAAGAAAGTGATGAAAAATGCAGGAAAGCCTGGAAAAAAGGAAGAAGGAACGAAGGGGAATGAAGTAAAGATTAACAAAAAGAAATGAAGATAGAACCAAGAAAAATAACAGGAAGAAAGTGTAACTAAAGAAAAATACTGAAAAAGGAAGAAATGAAGGGCAGAAAAAAAAGGAAGGGAAGAGTGATTAAAAAAGAAAAGGAAAGAAGAAACCAAGAAGCAAGAAATGAAGGAAGTGAGAAGACAAAAGCAAAAATAAAAAGGATACAGAATACCAAAAAAAAAGATTTATAGGGAAGGAAGAAAGAGACAAACAGAAGAATGACTGGTGGAGAAAAGCTCTAAAAAGGCAAAGTAAGATAAATTAGAGGACATGACTGAGGAGGGGTGGAGGGTGGGGAGAAGGGAGGATGAAAAAGGAGAGGAAAAGAAGGAAGGAATGGAGTAGGAGAAGAGTGTGATGAGGGAGTAGAGGAGTGAGCTTGCTGACTGTTGCATCAGTCTGTTAATCAAGGGCAATGTGATGAAAATAAGCTGAATAATGAAGCGTGCAGGAAGGACGCCACCTTGTCTTCGCTGTTGCGATGTTATGAAAACCCATCAGAGTAGCAGTCGGTCAAGTTTGGCATCCTGGTTCACACGACTCACAGGGGTTATCACAGTTCATATAAAGAGATGGATAGGTAGCTCCAGGGGCGTCCTCAGCAGAGAGCCAGCTTCCTGATCAGTTTGTCTGGTGCTGGTGTCGGTGGATCTGGTGCTGCTGCCCCAGCAGACAGCAGCAAGGAAAACTGCACTGGCCACAACTTGTAACATCTTGCTGCACACATTAAAGGACCTGAGCTTCCTCAGAAAGTAGAGTCTGCTTTGTCCTTCCCAGTAAACAGCCTCTGTCTGTTGCTGAGGCAGACTCTCAGGTATCTGTAGCTCTCCAACACCTCCAGTCTGAGAATGGAAATGGTGTTTAACTTGGCCCTGGTCCTGCTGTAGTCCACCATCTGTTTGGAGCCAGTAGTTGCTCCCACACCAGGCCTCTGTACTCCGTATCCTCTCCACCAGTGACACACCCCACTACTGCAGAACCATCTGAGAACTCAGAGTTCTATTGAAGGTCAGAGGTGTTCAGGCAAGGTGAGAGGACTGCCCCCTGTGGAGCTCTTGCGCTGCAGGTGTGATGCATGCACTAAATCTAAGACTTTATTTTCTCTGGTGGAGCAGTGTTGCAGAAAGAAATGTATGGGTCAAGTCACTTGAAATGGCCATGAAAGCATTTGAATGTTGAGTTTGTATTCAACGGTGATGGAGTTAATGACGTCATGCTACATTGGCAGCTGTTGATGGTGGACTGTAAACAATGACAAATATCACACGTGTGAACTCCCTCAGAAGATAATATGGATGCAAACCCGCAGCTAACAGCTCAAGATTTGGTTACAAACATGCTCACCAGGGACCTAACATCAGCAAACCTACCACTGCTCCTGCTGGCCTGGCTTCCTGAAACGGAAAAGTAAAAATACCAGGAGAAACAAGAAGTGACGCGTGGTATCCAGACTAGGGTTAAAAAGCTGAGTAAATACAGTGCCTAAAGATAGAAGTCAGTGAATTACCAGAAAAAGTACAAAAAACTCACTTGAAGAACTGGAGCTACAGCAACAAGCGGCACCATCTTTTCTGTCCTAACAATAACCAGTGTTGTTTTCTTATAACCATGAACACGATTGTTTCCTGGAGTTAACAAAATATCAATTTAAGCAAGAAAGTAAAGGTCCCTAACCTTAACCAAGTTGTTCTGGTGCATAGCATTGTCAGATAACAAAACAATGTCACTTGCTTTGGAAGACACTGACCACTTTTCACCTGCTGCCCAATGAGGCGGAGTCTGCACAGCCATATCTATTTAGAACAATTTTTTAAATCTTGTCTGGGCTTGTTCCACCTAAAAATAAATCTGATGGAAGTTAGTCATTTTTCATCTGGCATTTTAATATATAAAGATTTGTTTAAATGTACTCAGTCTGAAATGCACAACATACTGTAACAGAGAGACTATCTTTATTTTTCTAACGTATAATCCTCATCTGTTCACAAGCCATACTGTATATTACTGTAGGTGTGTGTACACCTGAAGCTGTGGGATAGGGCTAATATCTATTGCACAGGTGTGGTCTGTTAGATCTCCTGTTACCTTGCCCTCCACTGCAACCTGAGCCTCCTCTGTTTGGTCAAATTGACACGGTGAACCGAGCTGACAGCCAACCAGATTTCCCTCTCTGTTTATCTTCATCTCTCTTTTTCTGTTTACCCATCACTCACTTTCTCTCTCTTATGATGCATGTGCATGTAAACTCACAAAAACTATTCTTGTCGAGGAGGAAATGAGGACTTAATATAATGAAATATATTCTAGATCATTTATGTTATACTATTTTTACTTAGATGAATAGAAATAGCAGTTTCTGTTTTATTTTGGATTCAGAAATGTAAATGTTAACTGTTTCAAACTACCTGTTCTAGTTTCTTCTCACTGATGCTACATCTTTCTGTGATGCTCTCTTTCTTTCTTTCTCCCCCCATCCATTCGTTTAAGGTTTCCATGATCTCATTATGTGCCTATGACAAGGGACATGTAATGCAATCTGGCATGGCATGGCGTGTGTTGATTACCTGAACAACAGTCAGAGTCTCTATTTCACTCACTTTTCTCATCTAGAAATAATCATCTAATCGCGTGTGCACAAACACACAAATACAGGATACATCAATGTATACACAGCTTGTACAGTGCAGGCTAGATGGACATCAACTCCTGTTTCTGTGCAAACCTAAGTGAAACTGACTATTAAACCATTCTAACTTCAAATAAAATTAAAAAATGCCCAAAATAATTACCATTAACAAACAAGAATACATTTCAAGTCTAAGACTTAAAGGATAAGGCCTGTCATTTTCTATAGACTTTTCAACACTCCCCATACAGAGACTAAAACCAACAGTGTACTGCCTCTACTCACTAATAACGTCTGTCATGTCTCCAACCTAGAGTATCTTATTTGTCTGTGCCATAAAGCTTGTTTATTGCTCAAAAATGATTAAAAACACATCAGAGAAACACAGCGCTGCACCGAGTGACATGTTTCTTCATTACGAAACACAAGACCAACATATTTGTTAAAAATATTGCCCCAAAAGCTTCAAATGACCATAATGTTTTACAGCATCGAAAGTAAAGCAGCACTTAACTGCGCATGTGTGAGATTTCTGTGAAAGCGAGAAAGCTAGCAGACTGTAAACAAAGCTTGGAGAGAGCTTGGAAGAAACATATCAGCCAGTGCTGGGATATGCACATGATGCAGCAAGTGTTAAATAAAAAGAATCAATAATTCCCTTTAATATATATTAAAACTAGTGCTGGGAATAGAACTTTGATACTTTTATGGCATTGGTCAAATTACTTCAATACCACTGAGTTTCGAAAAACATCATATATAGAAAAATGCTTTTCTAGATTTTTATTTAACAGCTTGAGGTTGTGGTAAAGTTTACTCTTTTTGTTATGAAACTGCTTTGAGTGCACAAAAATGCCAAGGAATTGAAAAATAAAACTGATCAGATTTTTTGTTAAAATTGATTTTTATAAAATTTGTAACAAAAAAAGTATATTTGATGAATCAGTTGGTTGATGAGAACGGTTGATGAGTACAAGGCCCAACTGTTTAACCTAACCTCAAATTAAAGCAATACACTTGTGACCCATTTTATTTGTCTTCAAAAGGAACCAATGGGCTTCCTGATTTCTTCACAATAAAACCACACATACAGTATAATAGGCCTAATGTCAGTCTTAACCTTAACCCTAGCCTTAGCCAAATGTTGAAACCTGTGTGAGCAGATATACAGGTGCAGCTCAATAAATTAGAATATTGTGGAAAAGTCCATTTATTTCAATAATTCAACTCAAATAGTGAAACTCGTGTATTATATACATTCAGTACACACAGAATGAAGTCGTTTAAGCCGTTGGGTCTTTTAATTGTGATGATTTTGCTCACATTTAACAAAAACCCACCAAATCACTATCTCAATAAATTAGAATATGGAGACATGCCACTCAGCTAGTCAACTCAAAACACCTGCAAAGGTGTCCTGAGCCTTCAAAATGGTCACTCAGTTTGGTTCACTAGGCTACACAATCATGGGGAAGACTGCTGATCTGACAGT
>NW_018127928.1:913183-923955 GCF_001952655.1 Monopterus albus
ATTACAGAATCTATGGGGTATTATCAAGAGGATAGCAGTGCACGAGTAATAGCTTCGGTGTGTCATTTATTTAATTACACTGGGACACTTTATTAATGTACTGCCATCCTATACAATATACAGTACTGTACAACATCCCAGTATAAATATGCAACCTGAGATAAATTTCTGTTGGATCGTACCCAAGTACATTCAACGTTATTGTTTTTCCACCCATAAATCTGGGTGCATTGAACTACTGCATCTCTTGATGCTATATAACCATTTCCTCCCTGACTCATTCCTTGTACAATACTGACACCTAATGTTAGAAAACTGCATAGCATCATCTAATCCATTTTATACACATTGTAAATGCGAAGGATGGGAAAAGATCTGTTTCATGTGTACAGTATTTATTTTATTTTGTGAGGAATGATACCTTTTATATAATACATAGGTTGTACAGTACAAGGTCTAATTCCCCCTGTATATCCACACAACGTGATCAATACAGATATCCAAAGATGTATTTCAGCTGTCAGCCTTGCTCTGAAATCCTCATGTAAAAATATCTTTCATTTTCCTCTTATTTACATTCAGAGCATAAAAAACACCAAATGATTCATAAAATTTCATTTTCAGTGGCTTAAAGAGGTGTGTTTGTGCCTCTCCAACTTAATGCTCAATTGGCAGGTGCCCATGATATTAAAAATCACATACTGAACCACAGTAAACACGCCACAGCAAGAGAACTGAAAAATAGATCAATCATAGCAATGGGAGCGAGGGAGAAAAAGCTACAAAAAGAAAGAGAGAGAGGGAGGGAGGCCGATCGACTGTAGCCTTGACCTCTCAGCACACACAAAGCCCCCCTCCCTGAAAAAATAAATAAATAAAAGCCTCAGAGCCCTCCAAGACCAGGACATTTTACTGTATCTCTCACCCCCCCACTCCTGCACCCTCTCAGCCACCCACCCCACATGGCTGGACAGCCGATACGCTGGAGCAGAGGACTAAGAGCTCCCGCAGGGCGAGCGACAATAGGACTCCTACAGCCAAGGAAAGAAAAGTGCTCTCTCTCCCTCGCTCTCACTTTCTTCCTCACCAACTCTCTCTCACTCTGCTTCGCTGTAGGGAGACATGATGGAAGTCATTATTCTGGCCCTCCAAGTTGCCACAGAAGCATCGGGGCTTTGACCTGGCCAAGTGTGCGCGTGTATACATAGGCCCTGCAGGATATCTTCCAGCCCCACAGAGTGTGAGAGGAGGAGAATTAAGAGTCATTTTTCCCACAAAGTCATGACTTTTTCCCCCACTGAGAAGTGATGTCACACGTTTTACATTTCTGTTTGATACACTTTGATGTGTACATGCATATGCACACACCTGGTATGACTTAGTACTGTCCATAGAGTAGGTAACAAATACTCCACTGTAAAACCATCTTGGGTGCCAAACACCTTCCTTACAGACTTGAAAGGCATCTCTAAAAAGTTTGGAGCTCGCAGTTTGCAACACTTGTCCCAGAATCAGGTGACAAAATGTATTAAGCATGATGTTACTGTTAATGAGTCTGTTCCACACACAGACAAATAAGAAAAAATCTAAATAAAACTGCTCATCCCTCAAATTTTAAAGACTTAAAGAGACTGGTTCCTGGTGGACAAGCCCTTACTGAGACACCGTTTTCTCCTGTCATCTGTAACATTTCTGCTTAAATACACACTTCCCTGCCTTGCTTAGAACTGTCCTTTTAAGTAGCTGATTTAGTGATTTATCAAGGTTGCAGGCTAAAAGCAGAAATGTGGATTATGCTGCAAAGGTGGTTTAAGAAGTTTAAGTAAATGTTTTGTGGGATATATTCTATTGCCTTCCTTTTGCTCTGACTGCGAGTCCAAGTTCTCGCCTTCAACATTAAAGGATACTACGACCTTTGAAAAAAGAATTTCAAAACAACACTGTTATTTGACTTTATATTTTTGTTCGGCTTTATATTTTAAATGGCTGCACCTGACCCTCAACTCTGAGCTTTACATCTCATTTGTGGGATGATGATAGCCCTAAAATTAAGATAACAATGTGGAGGCTGCATTATCGAGCTGGGGTTAAAAGAGAATGGAAATATCCTGTGTGCTGTTACAATATGATTTAGTCCATGCTGCAGAGGATAAAGCATTTGAGGTTCATCCAGGTCAGGTTATCTTTGTGTTTGTTCATGCAGACTGCAACTCTATCCAAAACCTTTCTTTTCTATAATTAGTTTCATTTCCAGTAAAAAGACCAGTCAGTTTAAAATTTAAATGAACTATGAATTACCCTACCCTAGATTTTGAAGCAGAAATCACATTGTTATAATCACATGTGAGCAGTTAGGGTTAGGGTTATCTCCCAGGACCTGAAGTGGACGTCCAACATCAGCACCACCACCAAGACAGCACAGCAAAGGATGCACTTCCTGTACCAGCTCCTCAGCACCCAGCCCCCCCACCCCTCACCCTCTATTTTTGAAAAAATATATAGATTCACAGACTAGATTGTAGGAAAAAGCTTACAGAATGGCAAAACATCATAACAGATAGTCCATCTCAATAGGGTTGTAATACCCACAACAATGATAGGGAGGTGCTGTTTATCTTTCCAACCAGTTGTTTATCAGAATCAGTTTTCTAGCTCATTTTGTAATGGGTACAAGTCTCCATTTGTCACAAGGAGTGGATAATCAGGGATTTACACAGTCATCATATTTTGACCTTTGAGTATTTTATTGAGAAATATATGATTCAGTAGGTACTTTTTCAGATTACCAAACTTAACTACAAATCCACAAAGTATTTTTGCCAAATTGTTTTACTTAATATCAACACGTTTAGGGAAATATGGCTGCTTTTAACAACTACATACTGTATATGATAACGTTTAGTTATTCTCTGACTGTCTCTACCTAGCTACCAGGATCCATTGACATGGGTATTTGTTTTACATAATATAGATGGCATAATTTGATGCGATGAGGGAACCCGCATTTCACTTAGATGCAGCTAAAACATATCACAAGCACTAACAGATCTTTTTTACTGAAACAGTGTATCTTAGGCAGCATTAGGACGCCTGTGTGTAACATGAAGGAGTGATGGAGTGGAATCATAGAGAAAAAGAGACATTTGACAGCACATTTTTATGCCACCAATGGAGAGAGATGGTTTATTTCATGGTGCCACATACCTGTATATGTAATCAGAGTATTTCTACAAGTAATGGGCTACTTATCCAGTCTGAATGACATTCCGATGTCCTGGCTGTAGGTCCTAGTGGTGTGGATCAGTCAGTCGATATCTCGTTCACTCCTGGCATACAGCTTGATGTCATCCATGTAGAGGAGGTGGCTGATGGTTGCTCCATTCTGTAGTCGGTATCTGTAACCATTCTTGGTGATGATCTGGCTGAGGGGGTTCAGAACAGCAGCGGGGACAGAGCATCTCCTTGGTAGATACTGCACTTGATGCTGACTTGTGCACTTGGCTTGAAGTTGGCCTCTAGGGTTGTTTTCCACATTCCCATTGAGTTCTTGATGAAGGCTCTTAGAGTCCAGTTGATGTTGTACAGTTCCAAGCATTCCAGGATCCATGTGTGGGGCACTGAGTCATAGGCTTTCTTGTAGTCAATCCAGGCAGTGCACAGGTTGGTATGCCTGGGCTTGCAGTCTCAAGTGACTACCCTATGATGCCTGATAGGAACTTCCATGTTGTGCAGAGGCAGGTTATTGGGCAGTAGTTGGATGGAACTGCTCCCTTCTGCGGGTCCTTCAGGATCAGGACTGTCTGGCCTTCAGTTAACCACTCAGGGTGGGTTCCATCCATTAGTAGCTGGTTCATTTGTCCTGCCAGGCGCTCATGGAGTGAAATTAGCTTCTTTAACCAGTAGGCATGGATCATGTCAGGGCCTGGTGTTGTCCAGCTCTTCATACTTGAAACCCTCTGTTGAATGTCTGCCATTGTGATGATTACTGGATCTTGTGCAGGGAGGTTGTTGTGGTCTGCTCTTAGGTCCACCAGCCACTGGGCGTTGTTGTTATGTGATGCCTCCTTCTCCCATATGTTCTTCCAGAACTGTTCAGTCTCCAGCCTTGATGGGTCTGCTCTCATGTTATTACCCTGCCACTGAGAGTACACCCTGGATGGCTCAGTGGAGAACATTCGGTTTACTCTCCTGGCTTCAACTTTCGTGGTGTACCTCTTCAACTGGGTGGCCAGGGCTGTGAGCCTTTGCTTGGCAGTCTCTAAGGCCTCAGGTATGGACAGTTTGTTGTATTTCTTAGGTACCCCTTTCTTCATCACGCCTTTCTGCAATTCCGATAGCTAGCTAACTTCTCTCTGTGTTGCCTTGATCTTGGTCTCCAACCTCCTTCTCCATGGAGGATACTACTCCTTATGGCCTTTGTTGAACTTATAGCCAAGCATTTCAAGGATCACGGTTGATGTGGTGTATATGAGCTTGTTGGTCTCAGTGATGGTCATAGTAGGGATTGTTCTTAGTGCTGCATTCACATCCTCTAGTAGACTTTCAGAAGGCACTTTACTTAGTCTTGGCAACCGGCCATGGAGGTTCCTGGTGTCCATCTTGCTCGTGATCTTCAATCGCAGGTCAGCTGCTCTTGAATTAAGCTCATCTGGGCTTTTTATTGGGGCTTGGTACCCAATCTCCAATTGTGGGGGTGATGATATCTCCCCCCTGACCTGGCGTCCTGGCTTCCCCTTGCCGGAGCATTTGTGTTGTACCTCGTCAATCTCTAGTTGTGATAGTGGCTGACTGGATAGCTCAATGGATAACACCACTGACTTTGGTGCAGAAGGTTGGGGTTCAGACCCCGGTCAATAGCCAACCTGGGTCCCTTAATGCTACCTGCCTCATGGGTAATGAGAGTTGGAAAAATATGAGTCACACTGGCTCGGATGTTGCCCGGGTCAACAAGGTTTGTGTCAGGTTTTGAGGAACCAGGGCAACCTGATGAGAAGTGGGCTACTGGAACAAGACAATCATAGACAACAGAGGAGAACAGGGAACTACTGGAATGCTACTATACAAGTAACCCCAGTGAGAGGAGTTACATACAGAGGATGTGGGACCTATGGATATATACAGTATATACACCTATACTGTCTATGGGGGGTGTTTTGTGTGTGTGTGTGTGTGCAGGGGGGTGTTTTGTGTGTGTATGTGTCAGTGTGCGTGTGGGTACATCAACTCTATGTCAGCAAGAACCATAACAGACTGTCCTTGTTAAATGAAAACACCTACAAAAACTGCACCACTGTTACAATGTACCTTTTGGTTACAGGCTCTTTGAATTCTTGTACCGCACTTAGCATATGAGCGAGAGTGATTTTTCTGATTTCCATAGAGTTCATTAATCTCCGAGAAGCTGTAACATGTCCAGACATATTTTTTTCTATAGGATGGTTAGCTATAACACATAAGTTGGCCACTGTATCAGATAGTCACATAGGTTGTTCTACATTATGGGATTTATTTATATACTGTAGATGAAAGCACAAGGGTGTATTCAACAATCCAGTTTTTTTTCAAACCGATCTATATTTGAGATTTAATTATATATTAATCCAAAGTATCAGTCTGAACTCCCTTAACCTATACTGTGGGGTGAAACAACCATCTTTCCTTATGGTCAGGAGAATTATTGTTTCACACTAGTAAATAAATAAAAATTCAGTTACACACACACACACACACACTTTGACCACTGTAACATACATGTGCTAAAGGCACTACAGTGTCCAGACACATACAGTGGAGAAAGGAATTATTTGATCCCCTGCTGATTTTGTAGATTTGCCCACTTACAAAGAAATGAAGTGTCTATAATTTTTATCATAGGTTTATTTTAAAGGATAGAGACAGAATATCAACAAAAAAATCCAAAAAAGCGCATGATACAAATGTTATAAATTGTGTTTCATTTCAGTGAGTAAAATAAGTATTTGATCCCCCACCAACCAACAATAAGTCTGGCTCCCACAGACTGGGTATGTGCTCATGTAGTGCCCAAATTAGTCCTGTCAATTTAAGGAGATGCTCCTAACGATGTGTAAAAAAGACACATGTCCACAGAGTTTCTCTGTCTTCCATTCAAACCTCACCACCACGGGCAAGACCAAAGAGCTGTCAAAGGAAATCAGGTACCAGATTGTAGACCTGCACAAGGCTGGAATGGGCTACAAGACCATCAGCAAGAAGCTTGGTGAGAAGAAGACAACTGTTGGAGTGGCTATTCACAAATGGAAGAAATACAAACTAACCATCAGTGGCCCTCGGTCTGGAGCTCTATGCAAGATTGTGCCTCATGAGGCAAGAATGATCATGAGAAAAGTGAGGGATCAGCCCAGAACTACACGGGAGGAGCTTGTGAATGATCTGAAGGCAGTTGGGACCACAGACATCAAACAAACCATTGGTAAAACAGTACGCCACCATGGATTGAAATCCTGCAGCACCCGCAAGGTCCCACTCCTCAAGAAGCCACATCTACAGGCCCGTCTGAAGTTTCCCAATGAACATGTAAGTGATTCAGAGAAGGATTGGGAGAAAGTGCTGTGGTCAGATGAGACCAAAATTGAGCTCTTTGGCATCAACTCCACTCGTCGTGTTTGGAGGAAGAAAAATACTGAGTATGACCCTAAGAACACCATCCCTACAGTCAAACACAGAGGTTCTTCCAGCATGACAGTGACCCAAAACATACCGCCAAGGCAACAAAGGCATGGCTCAAGAAGAAGCACATTAAGGTCATGGAGTGGCCTAGCCAGTCTCCAGACCTTAGAAAATCTATGGAGGGAGCTGAAACTTCAAGTTGCCAAGCAACAGCCAAGAAACTTTAAGGATTTAGAGAAGATCAGTAAAGAAGAGTGGACCAAAGTCCCTCCTGAGATGTGCTCAAACCTGGTGACCAGCTACAAGAAGCATTTTACCTGTGTGCTTGCCAATAAGGGTTGGGCAAACCTGGCTGTGGCTCACGAGGTAGGGCAAGTCGTCTTCTGACCAGCAAGTTGGTGGTTCGACTCCCGGTCTCCCCACATGTCTAAGTGTCCCTGAGCAAGACACTGAACCCCAAATTGCTCCCGGTGGCTTGACTAGTGCTGTTGTGTGGCAGCCTTGTCGTCATGTGTGTGTGAATGGGTGAATGGTGTATAATCTCCCTGTAAAGCGCTTTGGCGCTATATAAATACAGTCCATTTACCATCTACAGCTACACTGTAGTATATAGGGCTGACAGTGAAATTAATCTGTAGTGGTGGAGAAAACAAGAGTTTCACCTAAGTTAAAAAAGAATTATTCCTTCCTTCGGGGGGGTCATCCCAGGGCCATAAATCAATCTGGGGGCATTGCCTAGCAACAGATTTCGACAGAAATCTTCAGAGTGTGGGTGAGATGATGGTACGAGGTTAAAACAGCGGGCAAGTCTAAATTTCACAGTTTCCTGGCAGATTATGTCTGTGATTTTAGTGTGTGCAATAAACAAGAGTCACAAGCTGGGGCTATGACTGTCCCAGACTAGTAATCATCTGTAACCCCTGGGCTACAAATAAAAAATAAACTTATGCATTCTCATTGGAACAAGTTATGGATTTTTTATTTTGTGATTATACAAAAAACATGACTATTTTTGCAATTTTCATTTCATTTGCTTCTGCAGTTTAATTGCAAAGAACATGTCAACAGGTGTCACAATTTTTTAGAAATGCTGCCATGAAATCAGATGTCTTAGGCTGTATCAAAAAAAAAACCCAGTGAAATCCTGGAGGAACTCTGATATGGGCGCAAAATCAGTTTCTGATGCAGTAGATTTAAGTTTGGAAAATGTTCATTTGAGTTTCCATTTTCTAGTCGATTTTTTGTTTTGTTTTATTACGAGGAACATATGGTCTTTATAAAACTACTGTATTTGTCATGTTAAACATCAGAGGTTTCTTTCTGCCCTTATCAACTCTACCACTGTCGTGATCACCAGCACATTTGTCATTCTCATCATCATCACTGCTGCTGTAGTCCCCTTCATCATCCTGACCTCATCGTCACTTTCCTCTTTATGGCCTTTGATTGTTCTGGACCTCTCGTATCTTTTTAGCCAGTGTCTGGAGAGGGCCTTTAGCTTTTAGACTGAATGACTGATGGTCACAGAGAAAAGGGGATAAAAAAGGAAGAGAAAGGACAGAAGAAAGAGGGGAATCAGGACGTAATAGGAGACACACAGCAGGAGGGCTGTTTACTGTCACTGAAGGAGGAGGGGGGGTGGAGGGATGGAGGGAGATGAAGAAGAGGGAAGGGCAGATTAGAGAAAGATGAATAGAGGGTAACATTTAGAGAAAAGGACAGACTGCATAGGCTCTATATGATGACAGAAAATATTAGCCTTCTATACAGCGAAAAAGTTACTACAGTAACAGAGAGACTTTATGCAACTTCTCTGAAATGGTTTTGATTGGGCAGTTCAGCATTCTCACTAATAATAAATCTTCAAGCAAACTGGAATTGGTAACTTACTAGCAAAGTAACCGAACATACAGTAGGATAAAGTTACAAGTGTCTCTATTCCTATCTTGCAATATTAAAAACATCTGTGAGAATGCACATCACGATGCTCCAATTAAAGCAAATAATGATCGAGGTGGAGGCAAAATGCATCACACTGAGAAGCAGCGTGTTGGTTCCTCCACCAACTTATTTCTTTTATCCAATTTGCATTTTGTTTTTAAATGTAATTATTACAATTCTGAAGGCTAAAATATCACACTTAATGTCTGCTTGTTAATTACTTACTTGACAAATACAGTATTGTGTCAGCTTCTTTAAAGTCTCCAGAGGGAGAAGCAAAAATAAAAACACTTTGTACTGATTTGTTGATGAATACATTTTCAGTTCTGTTTCTGGTATGAATAGTCTGTGACGCTCTTAAGAAAATGTCTCTATGCTCTGTCTCTCACTCACACAAATGGCAGTTCTTCCAAAAGCTGTTGGGAACATTCACACACTGACACTAATGTATGCTGCTGCTTTGAAGATAGCTCAGCAATAGAGTAGGAGGCAGGAGAGAGAGACAGAGAAAAAGAGGGGAGACCAGGGAGGGTCTCACCATGCTTTCTAGCAATCAATAACAAAAAAAGCCTCCCAACACTAACAAAAGTCATGTCTAGCTGTAACTACATGGTCAAAATAACTTCATCTGTGTGCATTAAATGCTCAAGTCATCTGTAAACATTTAATGCTGAACAGTGCTGCTAAGATTTTTGGTGCACATATGGTGGCACCATCTAGATGCATTTTATCTCTGCATTTCCAAGTGAGTGTTCAAGCAGATTAATTTTTTTTTGATTTTCTGTTTGTTAGCCTTCTGTAGTTTTAGGCTATCACTGCTCATGCAAATTACACAACTAACCAAACAAACCCAACAGGTTTTAATTCTCAGGTTTGGGGTCTGAACATATATTTTCTGTAAAGCTTTGGTCTTGGGTTGAGCTTGGTTATTATCAAATGCAATCTATTAAGAAAATTTTCTCTTTGTCCATTTGACTGTGCCAGTCACCTGAGTCCATGTGTATCCATGAATGGCTGATGCACTTCATACCAGTACGTTCACACATACAGATTCAAAAGGCAGGGCCGGCGACAGCTGCAGTTCATTGTGACTGAGAGCAGGGCTTTGCAGCCTGTGCACCCCATGGAGCTCAGCAGATTCAAAAAGTGCAACCAAATTAAAGGGGAATTTTGTGAAGCTGAGGAACTGTAGTTACCCGATCTGTACCGGAAACCCGATCCATTCTAAACATGCTACACAAAATGTGGCTACTTCCTGGGTGATTGAGGTCAGGACGGGATGATTGGGTGAGGCAATATGACACTGATGTAAATTGCTTCTTTATGCATGCAGTACAGATCAGGTAGTGACAGGAACACAACTTTATGCAAATAGAGAGGTGGAGTGAAACCAGAACTTCTGGGTTGTGTTCCAGAAGAAATAAAACCCCATTCAAAATCCCACTGAGATTTGTAACCTGGTTAATAAGGGAAAAAAATCTAGGCTTGGATCACAGCTGTTTTCAATAGTATGTTGAGTTTCACTACAATTGCTTACACTTTAATGATCTATTTCTGTAAAATGACATTATTGACATTAATGTAGTATTTCTGTCTTTATCAGGCTTTAATGAGCATCATTTCCCAGAAGTCCAAGTCCATCGCGCCTGAAATGCCACCAGTTGATGCCCATTGACTGGCTGAGGATTGAACTGAGGTCCCGAGTCGAGAGATGGCTCCAACTATTACACATCTCCTTACTTTTTTTAGTGATGTCAGTCAATTAAATTATTTTAATCACAATTAATCCCATGATTGTCCATAGTTAACTTGTGATTAATAGCAAATTAATTACACTTTTTAAATCTGTTTGCAACAGTGGTCGAAAATAAATTTACTCAGTTACTGTATTTTAGTACAATTTTGAGGTATTGTAAGATATTACCCAGTTCTTCTAAAGGCTCTATTCTATTATAAAGCCTCGTCCGGTTCTTTCAAACCAGGAACTCAGAGGGACGACTCAGACCACTTGAGTATATAAAAAATATAACCGTGCTGGTTTATTCAAAGAGTCACAGGCAAGAATTAACATTACGGGTCCAGAGATCTTCCAACCCCCAGGCTGCCCAAGCAGCCCGGAAGCAACCCAGAACCCAGAATTGCTATACAATATCATCACTTAGTTGGCTCGCCCCCTCCTCCAC
>NW_018127928.1:924251-928862 GCF_001952655.1 Monopterus albus
AAAATTAACATTACACGTCCAGGCATCTTCCACCCCCAAACCTGTGCGCAGGCGGCATGGAGGATAAAAGACCCTGAACCCTCATGCCTATACAATTTTATCCCTTGGTTGGGCTAGCCCATGCTACACAGGTACGTCAACCGTGACGTCACCTGATATGCCAGCTTCACAGCTGGCCGTAGCAGTAGTCAAAACATGGAGAGAATCAATGTGTGTGTGAGTGTTGATCATGTGGTGTGTATCTAAAAACATACAGGACGTTCAGGGACATGTCCGGACATTAAGCCTTGGAAGATATTATGATTAAGATTACGGCTGAACATATCATACTACTAGCAATATTCATCCTGCCTGCAGACTCTTCAATCTAGTTGACCTTGGCCTAGATGCAGCCTGCAGATCTCCTGACAATGAACTGAGCATTTAACAGCCTGAGCTAGACATCCTGGCTACACTAAACATTCCTATACAACAAGTATCTAATCAATATCTACCTCTACCTCTTCTCTAGTAAGAAATTACCTAACAGTATGTACTTTTGAGTATTTTCATTTCCTGTTACTTCATACTTTGACTTCACTACGTTTTAGAGGTAAATATTGTACTTTTTACTCCACTACATTTATTTTATAACTTTAGTTACTTTTCAGAACCAGATAAATACAAAAAATACAGTATAATTAAAAGACCTTATTGATATATGCTGGAAAACTCACAGTCTACCCAGCAGATATTCATATTAAATAAGGATAGGATAAGGATAATCACCTTTATTGGCCAAGTATGTTACACACAAGGAATTTGTTTCTGGTACAGAACCGAGGCAGCCATCTGAGCCATGGCTCATTGGTCTAGGGGTATGATTCTTGCTTAGGGTGCAAGAGGTCCCTGCTTCAACTCCCAGATGAGCCCTTTATGAGAACACTGCACTGTTCTCTGAAGGCAAAGAGCACAGTGGCTTTCTGGAAATGAAGACTGAAAAGCCTGTGATTTAAACTGGGAGGTGACAGTGGTGTGGTAGGTAGAGCAGTCGTCTCCCAACCAGAAGGTTGAAGGTGTGAATCTTGGTGCCTGCAGTCCACATGTCATGGTGTCCTTGGGCAAGACATTGAACCCCCCGTTGCCCCTGATGGTTAGAGCCATCGGTTGAGGTGGCGCTGCAGATGGCTGCCTCAGTTGTGTACCGGAAACAAATTCCTTGTGTGTAACATATGTGGTCCATAAAGGTGATTATCCTTATCTGCAGGCAATGGAGATTCGAACCTTCAACCCACCGGTCAACTGCTGCTGGACGACTGCTCTACCCACTGAAACTCAGTAAAAACTACCTCTGCATATGTGTCAGAGGCCTGTGGTAAAAGGTGAGCAACAATAACTGCAAAGGACTTGGCCATTATAACCAAAGAGCAAAATAAATACATGTACTTTTAGGAGGTAGGCTAACAATTTTTGCACTGATCTCTGCTGCTATAAAGCATAAAAGACTCTACATAACATTTATATAAAGTTAAATATAAAAAACACTGGGTCAATAACTGGCATTATCATCATCTACATCATGATGCCATTTACAAGCTGATATGACAAATGCAACCTAAACACAAGAAAGCCAACACCGTGGGTTTAAGGCTGAGAGCGGAAACAAATGTTGCACAATTTCCAAAATACCACACTTGATTTCAGATGCTCTTGTAAAAGGTTTAATAAACACTTAAGGTTCTTTTCAGACAGAACTGCCACACTGTAGATTAAATAGTGCATCCTACTCATTCATACCAAAGCTCTTAACCCCCTAAATGATTGTTATCAGTAAGCATAGTCCTGCACTTGAGCACACAAACACACCCACTCAGGCTCTCACCTGTCGAGCTCTTGCAGTGTTCTTTACCTGCCGCTGGGACCTGCTCCAACAACCGCCAATTATCCGTAAGCCTATCCCACAAGCGATTGACAGGCCAGTAGAACCAGGGATCGAGTTCAGTCTCTTGGGGATCTGAGTGTGTAGTGTATGTGTGTGTGAAGTCAACCAGCAATACTACTAAGCTCTGACTTCAAGTGGCTCAGGTTGACTAGAAGTCGATGGGCTGATACAACCGCCAAGTGTGTGTGAAGACAAAGACCACGGCAACACATGGATGCCACTAACCTGTTAATTACCTTCAAGAGGAACTACAACAACAACAACAAACTGGTTGAATTTGCACTAACTGTGGCAGCAACACACATTTTACAGTAACTAGGTTACCACACTGCGTGTAAACGTGTTGTCCATATGAAAAACACAAAAGCCACGCCTAGCAGTTTAGCTGGCACCAAGGCTCTGCTTTGAGAACAAAATGTTCTCACCTTTCTGGTAGAGATCTGCTGAAACTCTGCTGCAACTACAATTGCTTTTTTGCTTCAGCGCTTCTACTTAAAGGTCAGGAGGGTGGAGTTTCTGGTACTGAGGATGTGTACTGTGAAACTGTTTCTCTTTCAAAAGATATGGATCAAATATACCAAAGTGGGGAACACCTGACTAGTGTGTCATCAGATTCCCTAACCACAATCAGCTGAAATAAATACAAACATTAATATTCAGCCTAGAACTGTTTCCTAAACTTTTACAGTTTCATGTTACTTACAACAATTTTCATGCAGGCATGGAACATTATTTACACGTGAAAGATGCGAAAACAAGACAATGTCAACCTGGTTGAACAGTTCACAGCTCTTAACCTGATCTTACAACCTGTGTGTGCAGGGTGTGGGGCCGTATTAATGTCCTGAGTTTCAAGCTGTAATTATTCACCTTTATTCTCCCCATAATACAGTCCTGTCTGTCAGTCTGCCTGTGAAACAGACTAAATACTGAATCAAAAGAGACAACACTCAGCTCCTATCAGATGACTGCTGGGAGAAAAGGTGGCAGGATGAGGGACAGAAGTGGAATGAAGAATGGCAGGACAAGGATGAGGGACAGAAGTGGAATGAAGAACAAACTCCAGATTCCAGAACATATAAGATCTTGTTGATGTTTACTTTCCTGTACACAAGTATCACACTGTCCTTGATGGGAAATAATCAACAACTGAAGCACAAACAGAGCTAATGTCAACCCTCCAAAAAAAACTGTAATTAAATAATCTCATCTGCAAAGAAAGCACATGCTAACTCAGTGATTTAGTTAAGTGACTGGCTAAACATGGCAGACCAGTTTATTTTAAACATGTCACCAAAGTCGACCAAACATCTGCCAAATGCAGTATTTATTTATTTATTTTTACCTTAAGCATCAGTGAACAACCCAAGAAAAAGATCGGGCATGGTGTAAAAGCTATGGTGGAAGGACACAAGATGTTTTGAGGCGCTTGCAACGCCTGGCCACACCTTTATTTAGCCTTACATTTTAACCTTACATTAAACGCTTATACATTAAAATAATATTTTATGTTATAGCCGGGGATGAAGCTCTGCAATAAAGAAGTAAATGAATCAAATGGCTGTAAATAATAGCCCAACCTGTGCTGATACAGCCTTCAGCTCCACAATCCTTGAACACTCCCTGAAGGTTAGCAAACTTCACCAAGTACCACAGCTTCCCAGACATGTCCTATTATCAACAGCTCCATCTTGAGAATAGCATCTCTGAGTCACCCAAGGTTGGAGCAAAAAAAAAAAAAAAAGAAAGTTTGAGAGGCACTGAGTAGAGAAAAAGGGAGAGGAGAAAAAATAATGCTAACAAAAGTGAATACAGTTTTCCAAGGCTGCTCAGACTGGATCAATTCGACAGTAAATGAGGACTGTGAAAAGAGGTAAACATGTTAGATGGTGTGCATGTGAATGGACTTCAGGTGTATGTGAGAGAGAGCAGGCGTTTGAATTCAGTCAGTGAGGTCTTTGTTTTCAAGTGAACTCAGTTAAATGAAAGGTCCAGGAGAAATATGAATCCTCAGCACTAATGTACTGACTACATGCATGTGTGTTTGATTTGAGAAGACGGCAGACTACTGGGACATCATGTACCCTGCATGGACATTTTGGGAGGGTGGGCCTGCTGTGAGACCCATATACCCTACTGGAAAGGGAAGATGGGATCTGATGAGAGATTACCTTAAAAAGTAAGGTTTGGCACTTTAAAACAAAGTGCTGAACCAGTAGTGAACCAGCTTTGATCATTTATTAAGTAAATATCAGATGTGCTGATTTAATTGTGTTCCTGTGTTTCACGTCCTTATTAAGATACATATTTATTTATTTAAATCATTTGAAGAAGTAGCTTTAGGCCCTGGTAACTTGTGATTTTGAGCACTATTTTTTTCATCCTGGTGAACTTCTACCGCTGCGCCATCGAGACCATCCTGACCACCTGTATCATAGTCTGGTATGGAAACTGCTCTGTGTCCGACCACAAGGCACTGCAGCGGGTGGTGGAAACTGCCCAGCGTATCACAGGGACTCCACTTCCAGCCTTGACGGTGTCCACAGGGAACGCTGTCTCCGACATGCTAGCAGCATTCTCAAGGACTCCTCTCACCCAGCTCACAAACTGTTTGACCTCCGCTTCAGGAGCCTCGGGACCAAAACCAGTAGACTCAGGAACAGCTTCTTCCCCACAGCTGTCTCCTTACT
>NW_018127928.1:928918-937528 GCF_001952655.1 Monopterus albus
CACTATTTACATCCATTGAAGTGTTCACTCATGTAACTTATCTTCTTATTCTGCACCGTTTCATTCCATTTCATCCTATTGCACTAGTGTTTTATAAACTTAATGTATCTTATCCATTACTTGTAATTCGAATCCATAATCTGTTGTACATCGTACATCACCCCACATATCTTACTGTAAATATCAGTTGTACATATTCATCGGTAAATCAGTTCTGACTGTACAAACTATAAATACTATGCACTCTGCACTGCTGTTATTACACTTCTGGTTAGATGCTAAACTGCTTTTTGTTGCCTTGTACTTGTACATGGGTAATGACAAAGCTGAATCTAATCTAATCTAATTAACAAGTTAAACTGATAAATGGAGCACTTCATGATTATTAGTCCTAACTTGTGGAGTATATGGTTTCTTATCCTTGTAATCCATGTTGTGTTAGGCCTGCAGCACAGTGGCCATGGAAGGAAAAAGAGTCTGAAGAGTTTTTCAGAGGCTCCAGATCAGTTTTGTCAGTTCTCTTTTGTGTAATTGTTATCTTTTGTGTAATTATTATTTTACAATCTAAACAGTTTACTGGTGTTTATTCTTTACTGAGCTATTCTGTTACCAAAGTTGTCCATTTGTGCATCTCTGTGCCTTCAGCGGAACATCTTCCTGTTCCATCCTTATCCGTCGTCCTCCTGCAAATTGCATTTTTTTAATTGTCTTCTCTGTCTCTTTGAACCAGAACCAGCCCAGAGTGTGACCCGCTGAGGTTTCTGTCGAGAGAATCTCCAGAGCTGCTGGATGCAGAGCACACAAAAAACCAGGCCTGGAAGTCTGAGAGGGTCAGTCATTCTGAAAGCACACCAAAAAAAGCTCCAAAATATTCATAAGAATTACAGATCTCCAGGTTTTTCCACTATCTGTGCCTTTGCTTTTCCTAGATTTTTGATACATTAATTTAAAACTAAAATCAGGTTTGTCTTTTTTTATCATAGGATACCCTAGGGAGACCACCGACTAAAGAAATCCCATTGAAAATCACTGCAAATACAAATAAGCTGAACTCTCCGCTGTGTTATAAATGAAAGAATTATTTTGAAAAGCATTCATCTTGTTGGGCAGTAGCATCTTTGCTTGTTGCAATGTGTTGTTCTCTGCCCGCTTGTCCAGGTATTTTGTGACATATTTGAGTAGTGTAGCGTCATGCCCAGTCGTCCACCGATGGTGGCGCTATTGTCACATTCGATCTGTGCAGCTTTGAAAACAAAGGCTGCAGTGCCGGTATATATACATATACATGTATGTATATCATACATGCCTGTGTGATATACTAGCGCCAAACATGCACATATGGTGATACATTTTATTAGCAGCAGTGTAATAAGGCAATAACTTACTACTTGTATACAGTATAAATATGATTCTGAAAAGTAGCCTAGCTAAAGTTAGCAAATAAATGTAATGCAGTAAAAAGTCCAATATTTGCATCTAAACTGTAGCAAAGTCCCAGTATGAAGTAGCAACAAATATACAAGTAAAGTACAGATACCTCAAAACTATACTTAAGTATAGTAATTGAGTAAATGTACTTAATTACTTTCCATCACTGGACTGAACTGGACAAAAGTCTAAAATGACTGATTATTTGGATTTTGCTTTTGACCCTGGACCAGTCACAACACCCTGCTCAGAGGACCCGAGGGTCCCAGCTGCTGTGAAAGCTCAGTGACACATT
Organism: Monopterus albus; assembly: GCF_001952655.1. Classification (NCBI taxonomy): domain Eukaryota; kingdom Metazoa; phylum Chordata; class Actinopteri; order Synbranchiformes; family Synbranchidae; genus Monopterus; species Monopterus albus. The sequence goes on from NW_018127928.1 coordinate 930,642, forward strand.
CTGAACTCAAAAAAAGAAATCTTTTCCCTGAAAGTCTGTGCCCAGTGCGTGTTGCTATGCCAGGACCATTTAACAGTTGCTGAGTTAGACATCCTGTGTAACCCAGCTAGGTCTTAATTTGCCTTAAAGCTATTTGTTTTGAGGATGGAGCTTAAGTTGAGGCAGTGAGTGCAACATCCCAGCCCCTGACCATGCGTTTCTGCTTCTCTGCTGCAGTCTAACATCCGCTGAAGTGTGATGCAGAGCTGACAAGCTGATACAGTCCTTCAGGGTAGGCTGAGCACCGGCCTACTGCAGGACCTCATCCAGAGCGCCAGGCCTCCTTCCTTCTGCTTCCTGCTTCCCAGGGCCCAGCTGATGTTTCTGCTGCTCAACCTGCACAGCTGCCCTCTTCTTCCTCCTCCTCCTGCACCAATCCCCGCTCCCATCAGCATGCCAACCAACATGGGCAAGCCAGAGTTCCCAGACACAGGATGGGGCCACATCAAGGAGCTCTTTGATCAAAAGTTAGTTTGTTCAGGTAAACATTAATACATGAGAAACAAATTTTAGTCTTATTTTCAAGCTGTGAAATATTGCAGTAAGTAACAGAATGTAAGTTCAGAATGGAAGTGTAACTATTGTCTGTTGGCTTTCTTGCAACATCTGAGAGTTGTTATGAAAATGGATTTTCTGTCTGGACTAGTTCATTTTTCAGTGTGAAAATTTGGCAGGTGAAAAAAAGGCAAACTAAATTAAAATATGAGGGGAGCCATAACATTTGGATTCTTTTCACTTGGAAATATGTTTCTTCAAAATTAAAGGAAGTTTATAAATTGACTTTAGGTGCCCTCTGCTGGTGGAACTACTGTGGAACTGCACAATACATGACACTGTTTTCAATAACATAATACAATGAAACTCTTTATAATAAACCCAAATGTAAAAAAATATTCATAGCCAGCACTTCTGTATTTGGCATCTTCAGGCAAGTAACACTATGTGAATACTGTAGTTTTTTCCTAACATATGGAAAGTAAATAAAATGCTTGTGATTTTTTTGCAAAGTAAAACAGCATTATTAATTTTCACTGTTTTATACTACTGACAATATGGATACCTGGAAAGAAAGTGCTGAGCCTTCGCGTTCTGAGGCCTCTGTTGACCAGCAAAGCCAGCAGAGGAAAGAGGCGGGTCTCAACTGTACTTCTTCAGAAATTCTAGGCAGAGATTTGGAAAAGAAAGTGGCAGATTGTTTTAGTCACCTTCAAAATCCTTTGCCAAACATACAAAAATCTTTTTTCCCCCAAAAGATCTGTAAAGAATTTCAAAAATATCACCAAAACAATGGAAATACAACACCAGAGACAGGTTTGAGTTTGGTCCACTGAAGAAGGAAACAGTCGATAGCTTGGAAGGTGGTGAAAGATTAAATGCAGTATCTAACGTTGCACACTCTGATGTGCAGCCGCTAACTGGGTGAAGAACCATGGAGCTGAGTATCAGCTTGCTATGTGTGTTTGTATTTGAACAAATACGGAAATCCATGTTTTCAAAAAGATCACTAATATCATTGTAAATGATGTTCAAGCTTTGCTGAGTCGACTTTTTATTTTGATGCACTTGAATGCTACCATGTCCAGGACAGAACCAACTCATGTTGTAACTGGGCTGTAACTGGGATTGATTATAGACCCTGTGACAAGCAGGTTTCTAATGAGAAGGGAAAAGCACACATAGTGCCACACTGTCATTTTGTGTGACCTGTAATATTGAAGACATTATGGTAAAGCCAGTGATGTTTTTATACGCAGTGTATGTGTTGAAAATATACGTTCACTTGAGCTGCAAATGTCTGTCTGTCTTACTTTTCTAATAGTATGTAATACTGTGTGTGGAAATGGAACCAGGGATTATAAATGGAGTCCCTGCAGCATTTTTAAAATGCAAACCAAGAAATCAACCACATGTTTCCAAACTATAACCACTGGACTTAAACACTAGTCAGCAGCATGTGACAAGTCCCAGGACAGGCTGCAGCCTTACAGGAAGCATCTCCTCATCACATAAATGTTCTCAAATCAGATTGTTTTGTTTCACCAGCATATGTGCTTATTCACACGTGCCTTTACTGTCTCGGCTTTTACATGACAATGAGGGTTTGTGGAAATTTTTCATCAACCGATTATTGATGATGATGATAAACAAAAGCCTTTGGACTATTCGGCCATGTTCTGTTTTGCACAGATATGCCCAAAATGAATATAAAGCACAAAGGTCATTCATTTCAAAAGTCTGAGAAAAGATTTCTGTCACTGTTGCTCCTTTTATCATAAAACATGGACAAAACACGGCTTACAATGAATGTTGAAAAGAGAAATGTAAAACCAAACATTGGTTGAAGAAGTTACTGCAAGGCATTAAATAACAAAGTTTTGTTATTTGTTTAATAATAATAATCATTATCATTATCATCATCATCATCTCACTCATCATCAGGTGTAGCCCTGGGGATGGGGCTTGCTTTCAGAGCTCTGAAAATGGTGAAAAACTGATTCACTTCAACTCCGGTTCCTCCGCACAAATTTACTTGTATGGGCAACTCAGATACTGTGGACATTCTGTATCAGCAAAAGAAAAACAAATTACCGCTTCATCCTCAGATGATTCTTCTCAGTGACCTCAACATCCAGAGCTCCTGTCTCATCAAGTGGATAAAAGAAAAGAGAGCTGATTTAACACAAATGTGTGCAGTGTAAATTCCATTACCTTTCACAATAATTAACAGCTTTTCTTGCCAGGATAAATAGATTTACAAACTGTTTTTGGGGCATGTTCATCCACTCCCAATAAACAACAATGTCAAACATTTATTCTACTATCCACATATTGGATCCAAGCTTTGAAATCTTCAAGTACCAAAGGTTGTAATCCACAGGGGGTGATGTTTGTATCAAAAGCCTCTTGAACTTTAACATTGCCCTTAAATTTCTCTGCTCATCTCATGATGAGGGTTGGAAGAACAGCCTGTGCTTCAAAATGGGCAAATACAGGACCAAACTTAGCAGGGCTGGCATAAAGGATGTGGCTGTGAATGCAGGAAAGCGCAGCAGGACCAGTTCTGAAGGGGCAGTATCAAAAGACCCAGAAGAGGGGAAGTCAACTTCTTTCCTAATTATCCCAGTGGAGAAAGTAAGGGCACACTGGAGACCCAGAGACTTGAGATGGTGGAGCAGTTCAAGAAGGCATCAGCGGAAAGAGACATGCTTCTAATCCATCACCACATGCAGCGCATGCACATGAATTTAAAAGAAAGATGGCCTGCACGTTTTGTGAAGCTCAAGTGAGTAAAAACAAAAACACACTTAGAACCAGTTTATACATTGTCAGTCGTAATTCTGGATAAAGGGATTGAAATGAATAGTTGAAAATGTATATGTCTGTTTGTCTGAAAGTCCTATTTCTTCCCCTTTTTTAAAATTCTTGCAGATACAAAAACTAATTATGGAAGTGCTTTTGTCAGCTGTGTTTTTATTTTTCATGTGTCTCTACAGTGAATTCAACCGGATCTCCAATCAGAATCTACCATTTTCCTTCTTTGCTACTCTTGACAAATACACACCTCATCTGCTAAAGCTCTATAAAAAAAGGAAGACTGACATTTGGGGTGAGAAGATGAGAGAACTTCTGATGGCATATGAAGAACAGGTATGCATATGTTTAATGCTTTATACTGAACGTGAGCAGTGGGCCTTAACACACCCCTATACATACCTCGTCTTTGTTTGTGCAACAGGACAAAAACAATATCAGTGCAGCTAGAACAGCAGCCCTGGCTGGCCTACCGCTGTACTTGAAGGAGAATTCTTCAGAAATCTTCAGAACTTGTCAGGTATCTTTGTGTCTTATCATTTTCCCAAACTCAGTGGCTTCATCTACTTTGCAACAAGAAATCACTGTTACATAAAAAAAAAATCTGAACTAAAAGTTCGACATAATTTTTACCATGAAGTGCTATAGAGACAAGAAAGATGCTTAGTGTTTCCACATAATATTTTTTCCACGGGACAAATAAGTGTAATGTCAATAAATCACCTATTTAGTCTCTATAGGCCTGTGTTCCCCCTTAACTCAGTGTTGACTGTTGAAGGTTATGACATAAGTGTAGATTTTGTAAGACTTGGTGTCATTTAGCCATCAGTTTTTGTCTTGGTGTTTATTCTGTGGACAGTAATGGCTAGTGATTTGGGGGCACAGACCATTTCTATTGATAATGTGACAATATTTTCTTAAGTGGGGGTGCATACCATGGCTCACATGTTCAAATATTCATATATCTGTAAAGAAGTAAAGTAAGAAGTAATATCAATCAATCAATCAATCAATCAAAATGTATTTATATAGCACTTTAAAAGCAACGTCTGGTCGACCAAAGTACTTTACAGGGGCAAAGTAAAAACCAGAATAAAAAATGTCAATAGAGAAATAAAACAACATAGGAGCATAAAGACATGAACTACATAAAATCAACAGTTAAAAGAAGGAAGCATCAGACAATATATTTCTGGTAGAACACAAATGCATTGTTTATGAACATTTTACTGATAGGTTCAGTATAAATGCATTTGCAACTTGCCAAATATGCAAATTAGCAGCATATCCTGATTAAGTTCATAGGGTTGTAAATCTAAGAGGCCTCATCTGTAAACCAGTCACCTTATCAGATATTCTGAGCTAAACATCAACCAGTTAAAACCTGTAGTATATAACTCTCCCCAATTCTGTGCAAAGACAAACTGATATTAGTCCACCTGAATAATCTTTTGCTCTAAGCTTACATGGCAATGGGTTTCTTTTCTTTCTTTCTTTCTTTTTTTTTTTTTTACATTATTAGCCTTTTCCTAAACTTGATTTGTTTAATTACACTTACATATCCTGAACAGGTGTAACTTTTTCAGGATGAGTTGGAGGCGACCCAGGAAGGAGCAGAGGCTCTAGTGGCAGTAGTCAGTGAAGAGGAGGTGCTTGCAGGAGTTCCCTTTGAAACTCACCACATGTCAATCGTCCTCGAGGATCAGGTCGTAACGTCTCACAGATCTTGGCCAGATTCACTGATCATTTTATTTGGACTGATTTATGCTCTCTATTTGAGCTGCCCTGAGAAGCTAAGTGGCTTCTTTGAGTTCATACAGATCGTTCTCTTAAATCTTGACGGTGTTAGGAAGCAGCTCCAACCAAAGTTACAGGCCTTGAGAAATTAACTGGAATGAACGTGTTAGCATGTTTTTCTGTTTGCCAGTGTCTGAAAAATTGTGTTTTTGCTTGGATGCAAAAAATTGGAGACAAGCACAAGTTCTGGGCATTTTACTTGGAGTCCTGCCCATATACATTGAACTATGACCACAAGGCTGACATCTACCCTGTGTATTTAAACGGGTGATACTCAGATCGCTCAACAGTGAGAAGACGTCTAGTCTTTCATAGTTAAGTTCAATTTCTGCTTTTTTTTATTTTTATACTTTCTGTATTGCCACATGAAGAAATAGGTTTTTACTTAGTTTTATTATTATGCAAGTTGCATTTCGTACTGTACAACTGTATGACATTTTATACACCAGTCCACAGTGATAATAAAAAAAATCCAGCTGTTCTAAGTCAGTTAAATAATCAAGAAGGTTGATAGGTATGGGCACAATAACCTGCTTAGACTGCTACGTGCAGGAGAGGGTAACAATTTGGGGGGGAGGTAATACATACTTGTATAGTTGAGTTTGCTGTGGCCTTCGGGATTTCATATGTCAAGTGCCTTCTTCGGGAACTCTTCATAATTGGCTTGTGTAATTTAAATTTTATTACATAGGTTTAAGACCTTTTACTAGAAAAGTGTGCCCTTACAGTTGGAAAATTTGACAGATGTTTCTTGGAACATAACGCAAATAGCTTTGGAATACTATAAAGTGCATTTCATAATTTTATTGTACTGATTAGTGTTTAATTTGTATTTTTTGTTTTTCATTAAATGGTGAAGACATGTTAAACATGTTTGAAAATTAGGATTTGTGAGCTTGTGGTTAAAATGTCATTGCAGATTATATATGATTCTAGACCAATCTGAGTTACTGTTGGATAGTTGTATTTGTTTTATAGACTTTGATCAGAGCCTACACCGCTGGGAGTGTGATGGTGACCTTTCACGCCGCTGTTTTGATGGGATATTTTTTTTTGTAAAAACTTAGGTTTAGGATAAACCAAAGCAAAGTGGAGGATTAAATATTGAGATGTGAACAAAAACATTTGAACACTGAAATTTGTCAGTTTGTCATTGTATTAAATAAACTGAGTTCATGTCAGACATGAGTGTAGTGTTTTGTGTTATTGCAACTTAAACAGTTTAAGGCAATTGGTTTTCTCAAATGACTTGATTAAAGTTATTGCAAATTGATTCTAATAAGTTTTCTTAATGAAAGTAAAACGAGTTAATGAAATGTAAGTGGTAATATTTGTATAAAGAAGATGCATATGAGTTAGTCTTACTTTATTTAGATAAATTTGATTTACTCATGTTTAATAAGTTGGGAGCTTTGCTTTATATCAGTCCAGAAGACTTGACAGAGTTAATTTAAATGAAGTGAATGGAATTAACTATTAACTTAATTTACTAAAGTTTCCTTAACAATAAAGACTAGTTATTTGTACTCAAATGAAATATTTTTTATGCATACATTATTTGAGTTAATTAACTCAAATGTTAATTAAGTTAGTTAACTCAAATGGTTTGTGTTGAGCTAACATCAGGTTTTACAGTGTAAGTAACATACTATAAATACAAACAAACACACAAATGAACGGATACATGTATATAAAACTCTTCTCTTTGTATCTTCCAACACACTTGCTATATATATATA
>NW_018127928.1:937610-974306 GCF_001952655.1 Monopterus albus
CTCCTCCACTGACCTCCCCTAACTTAAAGTGGCTGGCTTTGGTCAAAAATATAATTTTGAATATTGTTTGTTTCATAGTCTTTCCTCAAAGTTTTACACAGTATCTACATCTAAACCAGAGGAGGGCACTCGACAGACCAAATAGCAGTGTGTGACATCCATGCAGGTGCCAGTGGTGGAGCCATCAACCTCCCAGCCAGGTGTGATAGAGGAGCCATCTACTATGATAGTCCTGATGATGGAAGCTCCCCAAGCAACGACAGCAGCAGAGGATGGCCACTCTACCTCAGAGACAGACTGAACAGACTCTCCAGCAGAGAGAGCGCTGGTCCTGCCCACTGCAGTAGCAGACAAACAATAGATGTCCAGCCAGCTGATCAGCAACTGAGTACAGAGGAGGCCTAACCCTGACCCTACCCCTAACAGTGGAACAGTGGTGCTCTTTAACACAACTTTGTGTTATTCTTTAAGATTGTTTGATTTTTTTTTTTAAATAAATATCCTTGGTGTTTAGTTTTCACCTGTGTCCTTACTGGGTCAAAATTGTAATTATTAAAAAAAAGAAGTGTTTCTTCAGTGGGCATGAATTTGTGAATGTGACTGACAACTTTGGTTCTGATAACTTAATTCAGACTAAACAGTATCTATGTAGATGGGCAGTAAAACATAGTTCGTATCACTTCAGTTTCAATGACCACATAGGGACTGACGTTGTCAGCTGCTGCTATAGTCACAGTTATACGAGCACCTCCATGTAACTCGGCGTGCAGGAGCTACTGATGGCTTGGCAAAATAATGTGTAACAATGTGAATGAAAAAGAGTTTGAAATATAGATGCCTCACCACTTCCTGCCTCCATACAAAATTTAAGCAAAAATATCGCCAACATGTTGGCAGCCATCTTGCTTGTGATGCAGCTTGCAACCAGATTCTGCACAGTAGTACCCAATGCAGAGCTGCAGTATTAGGCCACCAATCAAAGCTGTCAGTCATCCAAAATGCACCCCATTTAACCAAATAGCTTGGTAAAAACAAATATCAGAAAAATGACCACTTGTACTCAGATCAGTGTAATAATATCAACCCAAAATGACAGAAATCACCTTTGGTAAAAACTAATTAGATTTGTACTTTGAATGATATATTTCAGCTCATGTCCACTAACATGGAGGGGGTGGGGTTTCTGACCTATATTGCAACCAGCCACCAGGGGGAGATTGACTTACAGTGGCTTCACTTCTGGGAACTGTCACATCATCTATTTTTTCCTACGGTCTATGATAAAACCTAACATTTTGTGGGAATCGGTGACAGTGAGCAAAGCTGAGTAGCTTCTACTTCTTCAGTGGAATACAGACTTCAGCACAGCAGAGGGTCAGACATCTTAAACTGCCAGCTTTACATAATGCTATGTGGATTTGTTGAGCAAAGGTCTTAAGCCTTTCCTAACTCCAGCTTGTAGATAAAGTTCCTATATCGATCTCAAAAAGGAAAGCCAAAAAGCTGGAGCTTGTTGAACCAATGTTGTTAACACCCAGTGTCTGGGAACTCTTTCCTGGCCAACAAAAGTGGTGTTTTTAATAATCCTGGATATTAATGAGAAGGAGAACAGTCTAATGAGAATAAGTTATGATAGTAGCCAACACATTCATCCACATAAAATCCAGAGAATAAGAACTCACTTTCACCTGCCATATCCTGACTGTATAAATAAATCATGACTTGTGAATGAAAGTTTTTGCCATGATACTAAAACGATACACTTTTAATAGAGACCTGTGAGAAAGTTTTTGGAGTTTCTATTAGACAGTGTTTACTCTGTGGTGCTTTATGTTCATACATGAACACCTGTGTTCACCTGTTTGGCACAATACCAATGACATCAACTCAAGATCTCAATCTGTTGACAAACTGCAGAAGAATTGTGGAAGCAAAAACATGGCTACAACAATGTTGTGTAATGTGAAGAAATGTTCATTATATCTGAGGTAAGGAAATGGCTGGAAAAATTTACATTCTAAATGTTTTACATTTTGGAAATGTATATTATCTGGAAGTTTGTAGTTTTCAATTCAGTTTTATTTGTATAGTGCCAAATCAGACAAAGGTCATCTCAGAGCACTTTATAAAGTAAGGTCTAGACATTATTATTATTATTGAGAACAACCCAACAAATCCCCCTGAGCAGCACATCTACTGTACTGGAATGTGTAATGTTATGTCTTGATAATATTAACCTAGTTAAAACCCAGTTTCTTGGTAAAATACTATTATAATTCCCAACTTCATAAGTGAGTGTAGTCCATCCATTATCTATACCCCTTATTCCGCCGACCTCCTTATAGCACAGTCCATCCACGTCTGCTTCACTGAGCCAAAAGGTCGCGGGGGGCTGGAACCGGGTGAGTGTAGTCTTAACTAAAATCCTGCTTTCACAAATATTATCCCCATGAGGCTGTGACGGTGCAGTCATCCACCCCAGAAAGATGTCAGCTGTTTCGCAGCTGCATCTTAGCTCAGTGTTACAGTTTTAACATTTCATCATGGAGCAGCTATGCATGTTAAACACCAGTTAGCTCACTTCAGTTTTTCCACCCTCATCAGAACAAAGCGCATCACTTTCTAGAACTCATCACTAAGTGGACTCCAGTGCACTTCATATATCTAAATCATGTTTAGGAAGAGATTAGCTGATTAGCAGATCAGATATCAGAAAATGCAACACCACAAATCAACAATAGCATTCATATTTTTACCCGTGTGTGCACTCTGTGATCTTCGTGCCTCACCACTCCCGTCAGCTCCACCACTAAATGGCTTGACCAAGGATGACCCCACCTGAACTGCACGGTTTCTGCTGGCCTGCCTCTGTACGGTCTTCATCTCACCTGGATGAACAGAGCAGAGTTAAATTTACCATACAGTCATAATACACACTACGTTCCAGTGTGCATCTCAGTGCACCTGCAATAGAAAACTACACCTTGCTTTTCCAGGTTTAAGGGATACAGCATCTTCTGGGTGTGGAGGGGAATGTTTTAAACATTTATACACATTAGCCTATAAACGAAGCAGGAGCCGATGAACATGAGATGATGTAAAATGTACAGCACCTTTTGTCTCTTTAAACATGACAGGCTGTAACTTTTAGGTGGCTCCATTTAAGAATGAACTGTATATGCAGTCAGTGGGTTTCTGAGGAAATGGTATTAATGGTATTAAGTGTTAAAATGATGCTGTCCAACTCCTGTCCCAAACTCAAGAATAACCTTACACGATCCAGACCTGTGGAAAACATTAGTATCTTCTCTCCTTCAGTCTAACTCACTGGGACCGTGGAGGGAGAAGCTGGGCAGCGCTGGTATCGCTCCTATAATCCGAAGTCTTCTTCTTAAGCAGCTTTCACCTCAAATCAACACGTATTCATACTTACAAACGTTCTGCTCTGGATTCAACTGGGTTTACTCTAAACTCAAAAGACCCAAACTCAAAAAGCAAACATTTAAAATACAGTCACCACCAGATGGAAGCACTGCGGCCCAGAAGTGTTGATTCATTTCTAAGGATGGAGTGTGTGGTGCTGCATCAGAAAGCATCACTGACATAAATAAGAGGGACAGATAAAAACACCTGTCACTAGGCTTTAACACAACAGAGCAGTGCCAAAAACTGCACACCCCTCAATGCATATAGCCTACATTTGTATCAACACATCGAGGCGTGGCAAACAGACACTTCGAACTTGGCTCGGACTTGCATTTTTGTGTCTCGTGTGTGCGTTCACGCGAGCAGCTCAGTGTCCGCGACATCGGTGCTGATGCAGGGCACGGGAGCGCGCAGCAGGCGGGCATGTTTTTATTGGAAGAGAGGACGATGCGGCTTGCTCTGCACATCCTCTCCGGGCTGTCCCTCTGCAAACTGGGCAGCACCGTTAACAAACAACACTGCTCAGTCGGCCTTTCCGTAGGTTGTCGCTCTTACCAACACAGACCTGAGCCCCTCACCGGGACGCAGCGCTGCGGCTGATCATCCGTGGCGCAGATGAGGAAACCCAAAGGTTCTCGGCTCGCATGAAGGACGTTTTCAAATTTTCTCGCGGTGCGTAAACCAGGAAGTTCGACGCTTTGTGTTTGCCAATAATGATTTGAGCCTCGAATTCCGAGCTCCGACTTGGTCCGTGACGCAGAGACAAGCACTAAGGTCCGACTGGAGGTCCCTAAAGCTCCCTGTGGGCAGCACGCTGCCTGAACCAGACTGGCCCTCGCCTGTCTCCCAGCGTGTTGCTTCTTAGTTTGTTTATAGCGGCATTATTTGCAAGGACAGTGCAGCCATGGTAGATGCAGCGGAGTGCGGGGTGAGAGTGATGTGCCGCTTCAGGCCTCTGAACGAGTCCGAAATCAACAGAGGAGACAAATACATCCCCAAATTCAAAGAGGACGACACCGTGGTCATACAGGCAAGTCTGGTCGCTTGTTGTTGTTATTGTTGATGCCGTTTATTTGTGTGAAACTGAAAACACAAACACTGCAGTAGAGCAAGAATGTCACCCAGACCTCTGCAGGCAGGCTCGGGATGCCAAGTGCTCAGTAAGCTGATTCTTGGTGAATATTAGGCTGCAACAACAGCTATTTCAGACGATATAAGAACCTGACGGTGGGCCAGTGGTTTTTACAAGACTTGCATATGATCTGTAAAAACGGCCCAATGTACTTAGGAGTTTGTATATGATCAGACATAAACAAACAGGAAAGAAACCTTTGCCATGTGTGCTGATGCAGATCCGTCACCCAGCTTTGTTCATGCTGTTGCATTAATGGCCAGAAACATGTCACTGAGGCCCTGGACTCAGGTCGTCCTTACTGATACTGTGCGTGTCAGTGATTTCTCTGCTTCTTTTTGGGGCCTCAGACAGACAGAGAAAGAGTGCTGAGAGCTTCGTTTCACAGCAGTAAGCCTGTTTTCTGTGTGGCAGTCTGATCTGTTACAGGTTCAGCTATTGCAGTCATGCACCAGTGGCATGCAGTATTCATTTAAATAGGGATATTAAATCTAGAATAGCTAGATGATAAATATCTCAAATGTATGATATGTGTGCACAGTAGTGGAATGTGATTTTACTCGAGTACTGTCATTATTCAGTTGTTACTAACTTGTCCTGCGTTGGCATGACACAGGGCAAACCCTTCATCTTCGACCGTGTGCTGCCTCCCAACACCTCACAGGAACAAGTGTACGACCAATGTGCCAAACAGATCGTTAATGGTATGAACAGGGAAAGTGCTTTTCAGTTCCTATCCTCTCCTCTCTGTTTATTCTTATTGTACATAATGGAGCTGTACAAATGTCTTTTCACACTCTAAGACCATGACTATAAGTTGTATTAGTCATAGTACAATGTTTTTTTATTTTATGTTATTGAACTTGTTTTCATTGATTGTATTTGCAGGTTCATTTAACGCTATCTTATCTGAGCAGCAGTGATAGAAATATTAGTTGTAGTAGTATTAATATTAAAAGATATTCCACATGTATAAATAAAGGTTTATACACATTTGCTGTCAAAGGGATGTGCTGTCTTGTAGTAAGCTCTGAACAAATATATGTTATCATTTCCTTACTTGTGTTTTGTATCACTCCAGATGTGCTGGGCGGTTACAACGGGACCATCTTCGCCTATGGACAGACATCCTCTGGGAAGACACACACCATGGAGGTCTCTGAAAAATATTTTTATAACATGGAATTACTGATTCAGTATCTGAAAAACACACAAGTCTATCATCAGTAGTATTTTAAGACAGACGTTGAGATTACTGATACAGCAGTTACTATACTCCTGTATCCTTATTGAATTTTTACTGTCATTCCCAGAGCCACGGCTTCCATCTGCAGTCAGAGGATTGTGTAACATATTAACTCCAAACACTTAATCCACTTCAGTTCCTACAACGTTTGAGATTCGAGGAATTGCAAGTCTGATAGCAGAGACTGTCCATCTTAGTCCAGGGAGGCTCGTTTACTGCAAACAGCCAGGCACAGGTGTCCAAGTTCATTGTGACCAGGCAGTTTTTGTTTTAGTGAGATGCACAGATCAGCATCCTGCATCATTCAGTTGGAAATGAGTTCAGCTAGCAGACTGATCAACACAGACAGCAGCCTCTTTTTAATTCTTCGTTGTAAGTCTGTGATAGAAAACCTCAAATCCCCTGTCTTCACATCAAGTTCTAACCCTGATGTTCACCTTCAACATCTGACATCTTTTCACACAGTCGATAGCTCCATCCTTACATCAACTCTTACTTGAAAATGAACATTTTATATTAAAAGGTTAATACCTGTTGCTGTGTTCAGGGCAAGCTGCACGACCCCCAGCTGATGGGAATCATCCCTCGCATCGCACACGACATCTTTGACCACATCTACTCCATGGATGAGAATCTAGAGTTTCACATCAAGGTAAAAAACTTTTGTCACAATGTAGAAAACAATGTAATTAAACATGCAAAGCTGCAGTGTCTGTAGTAATGATTCATAACTGGATATAAATAAGTAAATCATCAGCTGGTAAGAATCCCCAGAGGATGCTTATCAGCATGATTTAATCAACCGTTCTTTGCAATGAAGGTGAACTTCCTGTTAAACTGTGACTTTCTCAAATATATTGTAACAAACAGCTGAAAGAACAGGGCAAAAACCTGAATTTTGTTCAGTGTTGTCAAGTTTTATATGAAATAAAACATGGATCAGTCAGTCAGTTACCAACCTCTGGTGTCCATGTACTTCTCTTTGCAGGTCTCTTATTTTGAAATATACTTGGACAAGATCAGAGACCTGCTGGATGGTAAGTACTATAAGACCGCATTTAAGGTGAATTTAAGTGACTGGGATATCTTACATGATAAATTTGTTTTACTAAAAGCCTTTTTTAGAAACGGCATGAAGTGACTTTGGTGATCTTTGTTGGTTTTATAGTGTCAAAGACAAACCTCGCTGTGCACGAAGACAAGAACAGAGTGCCCTACGTCAAGGTTGGTGAACTGTGCAGGAGAGTAGATGACTACAGCCACATTATCTTTGACATACCAACACAACAAAAATGATGCTCGTAATAAATAGATGAATTAGTACTTTGACAATCCATAAAAGCAGCTAAGACAGCTGTGCTTTGCATCACAACTGGAACATATGAATTATCCTCACAACAGGTTAGACCACAGAATAACAGCAAAAACAGTGAGAGCTATAACACATTAGTTGAGTCAAGACATCAGCATGGGATAGTGAAAATATCCAGATGTTAAACATCTAAAACGATCTACACAACATTTTTCATTCACTTCGTCTCTCAGGGTTGTACCGAGCGTTTTGTGTCCAGCCCAGAGGAGGTGATGGACGTCATTGATGAAGGGAAAGCCAACCGGCACGTGGCGGTGACCAGTATGTACCTCTGATTTGTTCAGTGCTTGGTTTTTGACCACATACCTGCAAAACTAATGACACACCCATCGGCTTCTGTTATGCTCTGTTAGCATGCTAACTCAACTAACCTAAGGTGGTGAACATGGGGAACATTATAGCTGCTTAACATAAGGTTTCTACCGTTATCATCACGTTGGCCCTGCTGGGCCTGCGGAGCTGTTAATAATAGCTAATTCTTCTTGTCGTCTTCTAGATATGAATGAACACAGCTCTCGCAGCCACAGCATCTTCCTAATCAACATCAAGCAGGAAAACATTGAGACTGAGAAGAAACTGTCGGGGAAGCTCTACCTGGTCGACCTGGCGGGTAGCGAGAAGGTCAGCCTGAGTGTGATCACAAAGTTAATGTCTCCTTAACCCTCAGAGGACCTTCAAAAACACTATATACTGATTTCCCTCAGGACAAATTTGTCCCTGAAGAACTCCAGAGGGTTTTAAAGATTTTTTCTGTTGGGCTTTATGACTTAACAAGTTAACGTAAATTTTTTGTGTATTGTGGTTTTAATGCTTTGTCGCCTTTATGTAACTTTTTTTATTTTAAGACTAAGTGTTGTTTCTGGCTTTTGACTCCTTACCTGACTCCAAAGGAGAGCTGCACAAGAATTCCTATATGCCTAGACTGTCTGTTTATGCATAAATGGCAAATAAAAATCTTGAATCCTTGAATGTAAAAGCTGTAATGTTGGGCTGTTTGGACAGGTCAGTAAAACAGGAGCTGAGGGAGCAGTGCTGGATGAAGCCAAGAATATCAACAAATCTCTGTCCGCGCTGGGAAACGTCATTTCAGCTCTGGCTGAGGGAACAGTATGTCACTCAGAAATGTGTCTTTCCGTATATAAGGAATTGGTTAAGACAAACACAAAGCAACACAGAGACATGTATTTTTCAGAAAACTCACGTGCCATACAGAGACAGTAAGATGACTCGGATCCTGCAGGACTCTCTGGGAGGAAACTGTCGCACCACCATCATCATCTGCTGCTCACCATCCGTCTACAATGAGGCTGAGACCAAGTCCACACTCATGTTTGGACAGAGGTACCTATTAACCTAAACGCCAGTGCCAACATGCATGCACTAAAATGAGTGCGAGAAGAAGTCTATTCACACAGCTGTGTGGCTGGATTGTGGGTGTCCAGGGTTTTAAAATAATCTGTCAACTTCCAAACAAACTTCACTCTATGCTGCCTGTGTCTCTTTAGAGCAAAGACCATCAAGAACACAGTGTCAGTGAACCTGGAGCTGACGGCCGAGGAGTGGAAGAAGAAATATGAGAAGGAGAAGGAGAAGAACAAGAGCCTGAAAAACATCATCCAGAGGCTGGAGGCTGAACTCAACCGCTGGAGGAATGGTGAGAGAAAATACGAGTGGGTCAAGGAAAAGCAAAATATATTGTTCTAGAGAGGGGTCACTGTACACCTCTGCAACAATTTCACTTCACTACAAGTTGTCTTCAGCATCGTTTCCTTTTCCTTTCATTTGTCACCATACTTTGAATTTTAGAATATTTCAATATTTCTGGATGGTGGCTTATAATTGACACAGTCATGTTGCATTAGAACTGCTATGTCATCCTCACATGATCAGACAGTTGTGTAGCTTGCAAGCTCTGCTTTGTGATTTAAGGCTGTCACATACATGCTCAAAGCTACTGAGAGCCCTTATGAATGGTTTCAACTTTGATTCAACAAATGAGGCATGATTATATTTACAAATTCTCACTAATATTGTGGCCAGGTTGAGCCAAAGTCATACCTAACTGCACCTGAAACATCATGTCACATAACTACATGAGACTCAAGCACACTGTCGTGGACATTATGCTGCTTGATTTTCTGTCCTCCTTTTGAGGCTGTGGCATGTTCACCCATTTCTCCATCTCTGTTGCATAGTAACCACTGAAACCATACCTCTTTCTCTCTCCCTTTCCCTCTTTGCTTGAATATCTCTCTCCCTCCCCCTCTCTACCCTCTCTCTCTTTTTGGCCATTGTCTTTATTTTCAGTTCCCGTGCAGATGCTGAAAACACTCCTGCCCCTTAGCAACAAATCAGCTCAGCTGCAGCCTCTAAAACCTATGCTCCTTGCACACAAATGTAGTGAACACAAAGAGAGCAGTGCATACACAGCAGAGCACACATAAGTTATGCTGATGCAGTGTTTCTAAAGTGAGTCAGCTGCTGGCTCCATGCCGAGCCATTTAAAGGAAGCAGCTTTCAAACCTCGGCTGAAAGGTCAGAATTACAATTCACACTGCTGCTAACAGGCTGTGCACACACACTTCAAGTTGGGCTTTATAATACATAACCATGGAGTATATACTGTATGACAAGTTTTATGAAGTACTGATTACCCACTCTTTGGCCAGAGTGACAGTCTGTCAGTCCAGAAGATGACCGGTACGTACTCAATTGTTGAGGCAGATACTAATTTGAAAGGTAAAAATTTACTGCTCTATGTTACAGGAGAGAATGTTCCTGAGGACGAGCGGCTGAGCTCTAAAGATCAGAAGAGCGTGATTCCGTACGACAACGCTCCCATCATCGACAACCTGCTGCCGGCAGGAGGAGGCATCTCGGTCTCCAGCGAGGGGCAGGGCAAGTACGAGGAGGACATCAGCAACCTGTACAAACAGCTGGACGACAAGGTGAGTGAGGAGCAGGAAGTTCCTCTTTCATTGCAGACTGTATTAAAACTGCCACATAAATGCTCTAATTTATTTATTTAAAATATTAAAGAAGGATACATTTACAGAAGGCAAATTATATTTATTGATTAGTTTTTCTTATTGATCTTTCTAGAATGATGGTTTTTATTATGATCATACTTCAGAAAGTCACCTTAATGCATTATACTTTGGCTTCTAAACATGCTGGTTTGCATAACTTTCACTGGATGAGGTGTCTGAAATAATCATCCAACAGAGAAGATAACAATAAAATCCTAAAAATCTGGTGAAATAAAATGGGGGCCCAGAGTATTTTTATGTAATAATGGCCTTTACAGTGATCCTGCATATAAGAGTGTATATGTCAGATTCCTGCAGTGACTTCATTATAGATAAGCTCAACGCTGCATAAAAGCCTAAAGACCTGCAAAGGCTTGAAAATTGTTAATTACTAACTTAATTTAATATTTCTACAGGATGATGAGATCAACCAACACAGTCAACTGGCTGAGAAACTCAAGGAGCAGATGCTGGACCAGGAAGAGGTTTGTCTCCAAGCCTGTGAAAATGAAATAGTTTTAAAAGTTCTGATAAGATGGTACATCTATCTGTATGCATGTGAGTTTATGTTATGCGTGTAGCTATACTAACTTTTCTTATTAACACTCTACATCCTCTCAGCTGCTGGCCTCAACACGGCGCGACTATGAGAAGATCCAGGAGGAGCTGTGCCGGCTGCAGACGGAGAATGAGCTGGCCAAGGAGGAGGTGAAGGAGGTACTGCAGGCCTTGGAGGAGCTGGCTGTCAACTATGACCAGAAGAGTCAGGAGATGGAGGAGAGAGATGAAGCCAACCTGCAGCTGACCGAGGAGCTGCAGCACAAAACGGTGAATGAAATTTATCCTGTATCATGATATTGAAATTGCTTAATGCGGCTAGGATTATGTTTCCCAGAAGGCTGAAGACGTTGCATCTAAAGTTGCACTTTAAAGCTTAGTCATTGTCTGCTTCTGGAACTAGAACATAAGTCAGTTGGAGCATTTTCATCCTTGAGAGCACTGGTGCAGAAAAATACAAAAAGCTTTACATGTGTGTGTTGTTGGCAGGTGTTGCTGTCGATGGTGCAGAAGGAGCTGAGTCAGCTCCAGGAGCTCAACAGCCTGCAGAGGAAAAGAGCAGCTGAGGTCCTCAACCTGCTGCTGCGAGACCTGAGTGACATCGGCACCATCATTGGGACCAGCGATGTCAAGGCAGCTGCGGTGAGGCTGGACACACGTGCACACGTAATCACACATAATCTCCCACACTCAAACCTTAACTATCCCCACTGCCTCACCTGCTCAGTCCTCAGAGACGAAAGGGAACAGCTCGGCAGTGGAGGAGGAGTTCACCGTGGCTCGCCTTTACATCAGCAAGATGAAGTCAGAGGTCAAGTCTTTGGTCAACCGCAGCAAGCAACTGGAGAGTGCTCAAGCCGATGCTCACCGCAAAATCCAGGCCAATGAGAAGGAGCTGGCGTCCTGTCAGCTGCTCATCTCCCAGGTAACCATGGGCCTCTGATAGCCTGCATTTGGACACAAAGTATAACATGGTAAAGTTGAAGTCCTATGGTTCTTTGATCCCACTGAACTTTTCTCTTGCTACACTGTATAAACTGCAACTTATATTGTTTGGTATTAATAACAAGTTGAACCTGAGATGACCAGCTGTTGAATCGAAAATTGAAATTCAAGCTCGTCTCTTACTTCAACAAAAGCTCTGATAAGATAAAATGTTCTTCATTACAAACCCACTTCTGTGTGCAGCATCAGGCCAAGATCAAGTCTCTGACAGACTACATGCAGAATATGGAGCAGAAGAAGAGGCAGCTGGAGGAGACTCAGGACGCTCTGACCGAGGAGCTCACCAAACTGCAGACTCAGGGTCAGCACCGCCCTGCAAGCCAGACTGGGCACTTTATTTTACCTTAGCTTCACTAACAGGAGGAATAAAGAAATGCTTTGTGTGATAATAACACTCAAGGCTTTATACAACATCTTCCCACAGGTAGAACGATACAATGCAGATGACAATTAAAACAGATATCTGAAACAACTTATCTTCTTTGTTGGTTCTCAGAGAAAAGACACGAGGTGTCAGGGGAGGAGAAGGAGGACATCAGCAGACTGGATGGAGGCATCAAGGTGGCCTTAAAAACCTCTGCTCACAGCTGGAAACTGCTACATGTCTTCTTGGTATTTAAATGACTGTGTGTCTCTAATGTGTTCTTTTGTCTACATCTGACAGAAAACGCTGGAGGAGCAGCTGGAAAACCACAGGGAGGCTCATCAGAAGCAGCTCGGCCGCCTCCGAGACGAGATTGAAGCCAAGCAGAGGATGCTTGACGAACTCACAGAGTGAGGAAACGTCAGCACACACAGTCACATATGCACCAGATTCCAAATTATCTTTAACATGCTAGAAAAATAGTTTAAAAAAGCAGTCCTGTTCATTTCCTAGAGTCTTCAGTGACATCTTCAAACTCTAATTTCTTCAAAAAACTAGTCAAAGTTTTAGAGGCATTGAAATAAATTGTGTAGAAACACGATTGTTTCACAAGGCCATAACCAGATGAGGTCAGGCAGCTCTTTATTTTTTGCCACTTGTCTTTGTCTCCCAGTCTAAACCAGGGTCTGTTACTGGAGCAGGAGAGACTTATGTCAGACTACGACAAACTGAAGGCCGAAGAGCAGGAGAAGGACGCAAAGCTACAGAAGCTCATGTAGGCACTGGTTAACGCATCCACAGACGGGTGACAAGTGAAAGGAAGACACCGAATAAATGAGTGCAGAAACATAACAAGTGCAGGTGCTGGTGGGGTTTTGACCTCAGTGGTTCCCTTAGTGGGAGAGGTCACTGCAAATCAATACAAAATCCTTCTGAGTGATCACCTTTATCCTGTGAGGAAACAGTTCTGTCCTGATGGCAGTGGTCTCTTCCAGCATGACAGTGCCACCATCCATAAGGCATGAGAGGTCACTGAACGGTTTGATGAGCATGAAAATGATGTTAATCTTATGGCGTGGCCTTCACGGTCACCAGATCTCAGCCCAGCTGAACACCTATGAGATTTTGGAGTGACAGCGTCTCCACCGCCATCATAAAAACACCACATGAGGGAATATATTTTGGAAGAAGGGTGTTCATCCCTCCAGTAGAGTTCACAGATTTGAAGAGTCAGTGCCAAGGTGCACTGAAGTTGTTCCAACAACCTATGAAGACACTCCTTTCATTAGTCACCCATCTGGAGCTACACTGTCACAATGTAGACCGAATCAGCATCATACAATACAGTATGGTTTGTCTTGTTTTCTGTGCAGGCTGCTGGATGAACAGCAGGAACAGGCCAGAGAGGACCTGAAGGGCCTGGAGGAGACTGTGGTGAGGAAATAGGTTTTCTGGCAGAATTACTTATAAAGAAGTACAAAATGCTGGTCCACATTTATACAGTATATGGACAAAAAAGGAACTCATTACATACTTACCTAGTGGTGTTTTGTTCAAATGCATGGAGTAACATGAAAGCCTCAACAGCCAGAAGACTTACAGTGGTTGATGGATGGTTGGGGTGACGTGGGTCTAATGTCTGTTATGTGTAGTTTCTAACCATCATAGTCACTTTCTTCATGTCCTCTCAGGCCAAAGAGCTGCAGACTCTGCACAACCTGCGCAAACTTTTCGTTCAGGACCTCACCACTCGGGTTAAGAAGGTCCATCAGTTTTTTCATCTTTACATTTATTTTACTGAAAATGCCATTCTGATACTAACCCTGTCATCTGGTTTTAGAGTGCAGAGCTGGACTGTGAGGAGGGACTTGGCCATGTGGCCCAGAAACAGAAGATCTCCTTCCTGGAGAACAACTTGGAGCAACTCACCAAGGTCCACAAGCAGGTACGGTACTGTACAAAACTTTAACATATATAATGAGATTCTATGCACAACATGAGAAAGTGCATGTTGGTCTTAGTTTCACCATATTTGTAGAAACTAACAAATAATTAAAAACTCACAAGTAAATACCCTGCATTCAAAATAAAAATAAGAAAGTATTCTCAGCGTTGATTTCAAAAGTGATATTATTATTATTACATGACTAGATTATTTAACTAAAGGCAAAGAATAAGTAGGAATTGACTGTTGTAGGTGAAGTCTTGTGTTTTATAATATTTTTATGTAAAATGTTTATCTGAAAAGTAAGAAGTAGCTACAGCAGCTACTGTCAGAGTAAACTGTATTAACGTGTAAGCACAGTACATGTAGCCTAATAAATTATTTTCCACCTCTGTCCTCAGCTGGTTCGAGACAATGCAGATCTTCGCTGTGAGCTGCCCAAGTTGGAAAAGCGTCTTCGCGCCACGGCCGAGCGAGTCAAAGCACTAGAGAACGCCCTGAAGGAGGCCAAGGAGAACGCCATGAGGGACCGCAAGCGCTACCAGCAGGAGGTGGACCGCATCAAAGAGGCCGTCCGGGCTAAGAACATGGCCAGGAGAGGGTATTCTGCTCAGATCGGTGAGGTTTTTTTTCACATTCCAAAAAAAGACGTGTGGTTAGGTGTCCAGGTGCCTGGTTCAGTGGTGGCAGGGCATTGGGTGGGTGCGCGCATGGTGGGGTGGCAGTGGCAAGGGGTCTTGTCAGGTGATGGCAGGATGTCTCATCAGGTAGGCGTCCGGTAGGGTGGCAGCAGGGTGCTTCGTCGTGTCTAGTGGCAGGGCATCTCATCAGGTGAGCGTCTCGTCATGTGACCGCGGGGTGTCTGGTTAGGTGGGTTCGGGTCCTCTCATCAGGTGAGAGTCTGGTTGGGTGGCGACAGCGTGTCTCATCAGACAGGGCGTCATGTTGGGCAGGCACTGCATCTCGTCGGGGGGGCAGGCAGCCATCTCCTCTGGCCTCTCTCACAGTTGTCTCGGGGCATCTCGTGTCTCCGCCTGTCCTCATTTGGGGGTTGCACTGAGGCAGGGCGAAGTGTCTCTGCCTCGCCTCTCATCTTCTGGAAAACACCTTGGATTTGATCACTGTAGTGGAAAAGTTAAATTCACACATATGCTATCTGCTCACTATGCTCAGTGTTCCTATTATCTATGTATTTGTACTGTCTAACCTTGTTTCCTTTTCCACTGGACAGCTTTCCCAAATTTAGGCTCCACACACACACACACACACACACACACACACACACACACACACTTAAGATAAGATAAGATAATCCTTAACTACTAAAAAACTAAATAAGCAACAGCCCTCACACACACATGTATATTATATTGTAGCAGCATTGAGTGTGGTAACTGCTGTTGGGTAAAGGAAACAGTTCTGTCCTGATGGCAGTGGTCTCTTCCAGCATGACAAGCAGCAGGTCAATGAGTGAATGTCCTGGGTGTGAAGTGTCCTTAATAATGTTCTGAGGCAGCAGGACCTGTGTAGTCCTTCCAGAGTGAGGAGAGGGCAGCCGACGATCTCCTGGCTGTATTAATGACCCTCTGGAGCGTTTCCTCTGAGCCACTGTGCTGCTGCTGTACCATACACAGTATGTAAGGATGCTCTCAGTGGCGCACCGATGTTCTTCCTGAGCACCCGTAGGAAGTCCAGTCTCTGCTGGGCCTTTTTAAGCAGTCCAGAGGTATTCACACCCCATGTCAGATCCTCCCAGAAAGCGGAAGGCCAGCACCCTCTCCACACGGTCCCCACTGATATACAGTGGGAAGAAGTCGGTTTTCTTCCTCCTGAAGTTAACAATGACCTCCTTAGTCTTTGAGGTATTAAGGAGCAGATTGTTCTCTCTCTGCACCACACTATCAGCCTCTCCACCTCATCCCTGTAGGGAGTCTCATCCCCCCCAGAGATAAGCCACCGCAGTGTCATCAGCAAATTTTACAATGGTGTTGCCGTGGTGGGCGGGGGTGCAGTCATGGGTGTACAGGGTGTAGAGCAGGGGGCTCAGCACACAGCCTTGTGGGGAACCAGTACTGAGACTGAGAGCTGTGCATGTGTGTGGGGCCACTCTCACCCTCTGGCTGCGTCCGGACAGGAAGCTCTTAATCGATATGCAGGTGGAATATGGAATTCCCAGGTCCACCAGCTTCTCCACCAGTTTGTGGGGGATGAAGGTGTTGAATGCGGAGCTATAATCCACAAAAAGCAGCCGTGCATAGCTCTCCTGATGCTCCAAGTGAGACAGCACAGCGTGGAGGGCTATGGCTATGCCGTCCTCTGTGGATCTATTTGCCCTGTATGCAAATTGTTGTGGGTCAGATGTTGGTGGGAGGAATGACATAATGTGTCCCTGTACCAGTTTGTCAAAACACTTCATCACCACTGGAGTGAGTGCAGCTGGCCGGTAGTCATTGAGGCTGGTTATGTTGGGTTTCTTAGGCAGGGGAACTAGGATGGAGGAGTTCAGGCAGGGTGGGATAGTGGACTGGGCCAGAGACTGGCTGAAGATCCTGGTGAAGCCAGCTGGTCCGCACAGTCCTTCAGCACATGCCTGGGGACGCCCAGCCTTCCTCAGGTTTACAGCCCACAGTGTGCGCCTCACCTCATACTTCCCTACTGTGAGGGTGGGGCCGCTGTGGGCACAGGGTGCAGTTTGGCTGTGTCTGGTTACTCCCCTTCAAAGCAGGCAAAAAAGAGGTTCAGCGCCTCTGCCAGCGAGGCGTCCCCTTCAACCACACCAAGATTATTCCTGTGGTTGGTAAGATGCTGGACTCCCTGCCACACCTGCCTGCTGTGTTGAGGTCCAGATGGTCTTCGGTCCTCCTCCCACTGTAGTCCAATTTGGACCACTACAACCAGAAGAGCCAGGAGGTGTTCTTTCTGATGCCTGTCTTCAGGTTAGCTCAGGCCACACTATGGAGAGCCCTGTCGCCTGTCCTGGAGGCTGCATTCCTCTCTCTCAGTAGCCGATTGACCTCCCAGTTCATCCAGGGCTTCTGGTTGTGGTAGACCCTGATGCGTTTGTGCACAGTAACAGTGTCTATGCAGTTCTTAATATAACCCAGGACACTGTCTGTGAACACCTCCAGGTCCGGATGTTCAAGTACATCCTAGTTGGTCCTATAAAAACAGTCCTGTAGCTGCTGAGAGGCACCATCAGGCCAAGTTTTTACAGTCCTTGTGATGGTAGGAGCAGTTTTCCTGGGGGCATATGCAGGAATTAGAAACAGGGGACGAGTGGTCAGACTGGCCCAGGTGTGGTAGTGGTCTGTCCTTATAGCCTAGCTTGATATTTGAATAAACCTTGTCCAGTGTGTTAGCTCCTCTGGTAGCACATTTTACATGCTGGTCAAATTTGGGGAGTACTTTCTTTAAATCTGCATGATTGAAGTCCCCTGCTAGGATGTGCGCAGCATCAGGATAACTGCTCTGCTGGCTGCTAATACTTCCATATAAATGTCTGATAGCTGAATTAGCATTGGCATCAGGCAGTATGTACACATTTGTTATGAAGACCACATTATACTCTATTGGGAGGTACATGGGCCTGCATTGGACAGTCACATACTCCAAGTCTGGGGAGCAGTGACTGTCTACACACACACACACAGACCCAGTCTCTATTGATGCACATAGCCTGGTTTCCACAGACCAACTGTCTGCCCAGCTGCCTATCTAGGAGATACCTATGAAGGCCACAAGACGCATTTCTGATTGGTTCCAGCTAGTGGACGATAGTTGACTGATGTTATACAAAATGTGGCTGTAACTTCTCTCTCGTCACTCACTGACTCTTTGCACCGAGTGTGCGACCTCTCGATTGAGACACTGGTATTGTCTTATGCTGTTGTCTGATTTGTTTAATAAATTACAGAAAGATTACCTGAGAGCCTCCTTGTTAACATCAGCATCTTATCTGGCAACATCTAAAATAAAGACTTATAAAACACTCAGTGGCGTGCTGGTGGGGGCCACCACTGGTTCAAATGTATCGGATGACAATGAAAACAACTGAATGTGAATAATCATTTGCTTTCTTGGTTCTCAGTGAAACCCATCCGGCCAGGGCATCATCCACTGTCATCCCCTGTCAGCAGCTCCGTCAGAGCCGGAAGCATCTACACCCACAACAACTAAACCCCTGTGAGTACTTTATTGTTGAAACTGCCTGGTATGTGAACTCTGCTATTACACTATATTATATATAAATTGTTTACATTTGATTCTAAAATTGCAGTGAAAAAACTGCCTCATTCTCATTAAAGCTTTGCTTCTTCCTGCAGACAGGCCGTAAACAACTCAACACATGCCAGTTGCCCCCACCCACCTGCAGTACCACCGGGAGACCGTCACCTCAGAGAATCCAGACATTCACACTGTCTATACTGAAATGATATACAAACATATTTCATTTGCTGGATGTTAATATCAGAGCCCTCATTTAGAAAATATTGTGCTTTATGTACCAAGTTTCTTTCTGGAGGACAAAGGCATTAGAAGTTTAACGGGTGACTGGTCGCATTACATGTAAATTGAATTGCATTTTGTTTGCTTGAAGAACCAGGTAGAACCAGTGTTCATTTATATAATTCAACATTTCAGGAAATGTGCTTATTCGCTCTCTTAAGAGGGGTTTGATAAGAAGATCATCAAATCACCTACCAACAATTTAAAGCTCTCTCATTAACATGTTATAGCGTCTGGAGTCTTACTTTTCTTTTTACCTTCAGAGGCAGTCCAGCTAAAGCGGGGCCTTTGGGCTTCTTATCCCGATAAAGACATCACATTCAGTCAATCTGCAGTCATTTTTGCTGTTGATATTTGAGCTCCATAAGTTTAACTTTCACATGGATTTGTGATTGAATGTACGTATACTACTGTGTCCCTTCAGGGACTCTGGCCAGCCAATCAGGTGTTCCTTGGACTAAGAGCAGCACTGTTATACAAAGGTGTGACAGAAAACAAAAACAGGAAGAGGCCTAGTGTTTTTTTAATCTTAAAGTCTATTTGTATGTAGGATTTGGGACTGGAGAGTCCTGTAATGTTCTGCACTCCCTCTGTAAAGTTCCTGATCAGCCAGTCAGAGACCTTAAAAACACAGAGATATGTCAATGAATTTCCCATAGAAAAAATAGCCAGAATATTTAAAAATGATTATCTTGTTTCTAAACAATCTTCTAATCAGAGTTATTGTAGTCTTCCCTTCATGCTGCCAGTTGAGCATGTTTTTGAATCTACATGGACACTTTGAGTTGCTGAGAGTGGTGTTACAAAGGGCAGCTTTTCAGGCAACAGAGCTTCACAGCTGTTGCTTTCATTGCTCCAGATATCAAGACTCTGATCCAGACTATAAGCATCTTTATTTGGTGTTTGAATATTTGATGGTGGCTGTTGTGGCTGCACTTGATTGTATCTGCATGGACTTAGGCTTGTGTTAACAGCATGCTCAGGGAGGACAAGCGGAGGCAATTCACGATGCTTTTACCTCATTACGATGTACATTTTAAGTTCATTATTGTTTTAGTTCCTTTTGCTTCTGTTGCCTGTGACATTAGAGCTCAAACGCGTACAACAGATGCAATTAAAGCTATTAAAAGATATATCTATTTAAATAATTTGTTGTCATTTGTCAATATAAGATGAAAGCCACAACTTTCAGATAGCTTATGATACAATCTTTAATCCCTATACATATATTTCCCTCTGTAACATTTCACATTATCATCATCAGTTTTGGACAGAACAGACAGATGCAGTATTTTGGTCAGGTCACAACAAAATTAATAAAAATAATCAATAAATAATAGAAAAATCTTCTCCACACAATCACATATAAAGTTCTACATACAGTACAACAATGTAACAGGACAGTTAAACCATATGTACAAACTGACTTTCACTTTTTTGGATATATTTCACATACTTTATGGTATACTGCACTTTTGGCCAACATCAGAAGAAAGACAAAGTTACAGATGTAACCTCGGTTTCTCTGAGTCTTTAAAGGTTCCCGTGAATGAGGACACTCATCGGTAAAGTTCGCTTCACCAAACCTGGGCCAAATAATTTTCAAATAAATTTTTTAGAGCAACACTTTTCTGTTCCAAGTAACAGAGCAGTTTTATTTACTGCAGCAAGTACCAAGAACTGCTGGTAAACAGTATTTGCCCCAGGTGTGTTTTTTTAAACAGGATCCTCAGGCTCAATAAATTTCTTTTCTCTTGCATTCAAGATGATGCTGACAATATTTATGTTATAAAGCCAACACACTGCACAATTTTACTCCAGAGGAAAATGAGATCAGGTAACGTTCACAAACACTCTGCGAAATGAAAAAGTTAGGGCAGGGTTTTTCAAAAAGCACCTTTTGATCAAGTCCATTTGGGTGTTCACTTGGTATGTCCATAATAAAGCAGATAAAAAAGATGGTTAATGCTTGACAGCAATATGGCATCTGCCATTTTTTTATACCACTGTGACATCACTCACCTCTGAGAGTTGTTAAGGGTTGTTATGTCACGGTTGTTAAAGTGAGTCAAGGTGTGAATGGCCTTGAACATCCATGATAAAAATGATGTGGCAAACATCAAAGAAATATGACATTATTTGTTTTATGTATTAATCTGAGGCACATTACAGTCTCACCGCTGCACATGGTGGTAGCTTCAGAGACGTCTATTCATCATCTCCTTTGCACTCTGTCACATTTTATTTTTACTGATAACACAAACTGTTCCACCTCAGCTGTAACAACCTGTTTTCCAAATTGCAATAAACAGGTGAATAAGCGGAAACACCTTTTAGCCAGTGGCTCTGGACAACACCATACACAAGGAAGAATGTTAATGTAACAGAATTTCAAAATAAAGGCATGGTTCTTATTTATCTGCATCATTGTGAACATAGTCTAACTTAGTCAAAAGCTGCCCATAGCGAACAGAGCCCTGGTCATTCAGTACAGTTTCAAGACAGATTCACACACACTCACATGCATCCTCAACCTTCCACACACTCATACAGCGCACCCACCTGTGTGCACTCCCCACCCAAACATCCACAGAAACATACGTGTGGTCCGATTTGTTTTCACACCCAGGAGTCAGGGGAGCCGGTGAACTTATTCGCCCTGTTTGAAGGCCTCCGTGTGGTGGAGTAGAAGTCCACGTAGTTGGTGTTGGCTTTGAATTGGAGTGACTGGCTGGTGTAGCCGTCAGGGGATGATGGGGTCAGGTGAACCGGTTCGTCCTCGTAGTGCTCCTCTCCAAAGCCTTGTGGGGAAGACAGGTACATTCTGTAGCTGTTGTAGTTTTTCCTGTCGGGTTCATCGTAGAACGGCTCTGGGTGCTGGGACAGGAGCAATGAAGTGATTATTGACTGAGGAATTCTAATTATTTTTTTGATTCATAAACTAATCTTTTAGTCTGTTACTATTTCATTGTCACATGACTGCATACTGGTTTATGGCTGAATTTTCTTACCTGGGACCTCGTCAAATCCTCTCCTGACTGGGACAAGTATGTCCCAATGTAATACGGGGGTTTCTTCTCAGACCCTGAAGTAGAGAATTCAATAGCAGAGATAGGAGGAAAATATATCTACAAAGATGACTCTTCAACAGCCATACCAGTCAAAAGTTTCAGAACACCCCCGTTTTTCCAGTTTTTATTTAACATACAAAGAGTTCAAGTACAGTGAAGAGCCTTATATGGCACAAAGCTAAGATTTAAACTGCCAGAGGTAGAAAAAAGTCACCAAACACTTTTAAAAAGCATGTAAAATAAATGTCACAATAAACAGGGGTCAATAGGTTAAGTTCCATCTTTTCTGCAGCAGTGGAAGTAAATGAAGCCTTGAAAACTGATGCAAATCTACGGGTGTCCCAACTTGTGTTGACTTACAACAACAAATTCTCTCAGTACAAAGGCAGGTTTCCTGCAGTGCTTACTATATCCCCTGAAGCTTTATTTATTAAAAGGCCATTAAGAAAGGATGTCAGAAGTCCTATAGCAGGATAATAAGCCAAAATTCATTTTCAGGCTGTGTAGAAGAACAAGACGGTTGGCTTCACATGGAGGAATGGCAGCACACTGTCCAGAGTTTCCAGGTGAACAGTGAAAGCAAAAGCATCTGTGGGAACTTCTGCAACAAGGCTCCCTATCCCAGCTATATTAGACTGTTGGATTAAATTGATAACAACTGGGAAAAACGGAGGTGTTTGAAAACTGAGCGGTAGCACAGCTCCCATAGTACAAGCTAATCAATACAAACCTGTGTACTGCTGTTTGTGTAAACTGTTCTCTCCGTAATACGTGTCGAGTTGCATAGATGACTGTGCCCTCTGATAGTTTGAACTGTGTCTTCTTATACCAAGCATCGCTGGGGAGGATGTTGCACTACCACCTTAGGAATAACAGAAACACCTTACCCACGAGATAGAAGACTATGTCTTCATAAGGTTTTCCAAATTGTCTTCTAGATGTCAGTTTGTCCTCACTCATCAAATCTCTCACCTGATTGGATGACAGGGGACATCTGCAGAGGGCTGGTGGGCAGGGTCGGATGTGAACGGTAGCGGTCTCGCTCCAGAGTGGAGATGGGAGTGATGAAGTGGCTGTAGTTCCAACCATCCTGCACAAAGTTCACATCATTTCACTCAGCAACAGGACAATATGAACTAAATGAGTGATGCTTTTGTATAATATTCTGTTGTTGATTGTGTTGTGTGCATTTAGAGGTGTGAAAAAACATACTGTATAGTTATAAAAAATAGTCCAAAAGTTAAGCCATATTTAAGAGAATGTGTATGTGTCTGCTGGTGCTGACCTGTTTATAGAGACTCCTCAGCTCCCTGTACTGCCACAGAGTGTTTAACACCTGAGCTGCTGCCTTCACAACCTTCATGGAATAGCTGTGACACCACAGCACAAAATTGTAAAACCAGTGAAAGACTTTAAAATAGTAATATAAATGTACTTGTTAGTGAAAACTATTCCTGGATGATTTATTTTTTCTTATTGGAGGTAATAAAGGTTTAAGAATTCACCAAGAAATAAGAAAATATATCACAAGTTTAAAAAAACTCTCTTGAAAGTAAAATATAATTGATTAAAAAAGTACAAAGACAGTTTTCCCAGTCTGAGTGAACCGTGAAATCTTTCATACCCTTTCCCTCGTCCTTTGCTGATGTCCACCAGCTTCATGATGCCTCCGCTGTCGGCTAAAGCTTTGGCGTTCTCCATGTTGCGGCTGGGGACTTCGTGCAGTGTGCAGCAGACTGAAGCCACCCTATCGTCTGACCGCACCCAAGGGCAGCTGCCAGGCAGCCGGTTCACCAGATCTCGCATGGCATACTTTCCTGCAGGAGGAGACGCAGAAAATACCTCAGACTTATAGAAATATCTTAACCTTGTAGGCATGTGATACTGTAAAAATTATGGTTACAGTAAATTTTACAGTAAATCATCCTTTCTTATTAGGTTTCAGCTCATTTGGCAAATCCAAGTGTTCACCATCACCAGGAGTTTCATTTTGTTTGTTTATTTTGTGTGGCAGCTGTGTATCATTTGTTTGCAGTTGTTATCCACAAGGGGGCGATGTGTAATCACTCTGTTAAAATTCAACCTGAATGAGTGAATAGACTTGTGGTCCAAAATGCAAAACCTATTTTGACAAGCAGCTGATATTCCTAACTGAGGTGTGAAGATTTTCTTTACACAGTTTGTGTGTGTCTGTCTTATTGATCAGCGTATGCTCAGACCTATCAGCTCCTTGTTGCGGCTGTCCAGTGCCATGTTGCGGAGGGCGGTGGCGACAGAGCAGACAACCCGGTCGTTGTCCATCCTCAGGAGCTCCACCAGGATGGGCAGACCTTTCTCCTTCCGCACTGCCGCTCGGATGTAGGCTGAGAACTAGAGACACATGTGCGGTTTTATTACTTAAATCGCTTCATTTCAATTTTTGTGGTACTCCTGAACATGTCTTCTTCTGCAGAAAAGAATCTACAGTATGAAATCTTAGTCCTACCTTCCAGTTTCCAGCAGAGAGGTTTTGCAGTGACCCAGCAGCGCCCTCCAACGTGGCAGGATTGGAGCTTTCAGCCAGCAGGTTGAGGTACGGCTTCACCACCATCGGGTGCCACAGCAGCTCTGCTCCTCTCAAAGGCTGGGAGAAACCTGGGATTGGGCCGATGCCGTCCCACTGCACGGGATACACCAATCAACAACCAGACTATGTTAACAGATGTCAGCTTGCCAGGGCAGGTAAAAGCCAGAACCAGAGGACACCTAATAATATCTGTCCAACTGTCCATTACATGAGGGCGAGTCACATGCCTTAAATAATAAGTGGCTCTGTGTCTCAAAAAACAAGCTGATTGGACCAAGCAGACACTGAACGACATCATATACTTGTCAAGTACTGTACTTTTAGTGTTGCCAAACAAATGTTGTTTTCATACATTCTCATCCTTTTTTCCAGTTCCAAAACTTCTACAAGCAGGCCTGAAAATCTTATACGCTGTTTTAAACATTTTCCAGGCCCTCAACATCTCTTGGGAAACCCCACCCTCTGTGTTCATACTTTGTCGTCGGGCCAGCCGCCCCTCTTCCGGCTGCGTCTCCTCTTGCCCCAGCAGAGGTAGTCCAGCTCCTTGGCTGGAGAGGAGAAGCCCAGCAGGGTGTCTAGCTCCTGGTTGCCGAGGAGACGGGAGGAGGGCATCTCCACCTCCAGCCGGTACGAGAGGTTCCTCAGGGTGCAGACGCTGTTCTCCACGATCTGATGTGGCAGAGAGAAATATAAAAGTTGTAATATCTCTGCAAACAACCTATTACATTATGCAGCTGAAGGAAATTCTTGCGTTAGAACATTAACCAATATAGCAGATGATTATATCATAGTAATTTTGCTTCATATAGCTGAAGGTGTTTGCCTAAAGGTAGCACTAGAAGAAAGGCAATAAAGTCACCATATTCAGTAGGATTGATCATCCAGGAACCATCATCTGATGCAGTGAGATACAGTATGGTATACACAAAGATGATTTTTTTTTTAGCAGTGAGTGGTGCTACAGGAAAGTTGAAGGATTTTCTGAATTGCAAAGGGTTTATCTTTTGTGCAAAGTTTGTTGCATGGCAGACTTTGATATTTCTTGTGTACCCCCATGGTGATGCTGTGCCAAAATATTGTCTTTACATTTTAGGGTTAACGATCTGGACAGTGTTAGGTGTTAGGTGAAGGTTAGGGTCAAGTCTCCAAGGAATAAACTGTGACAAATGAAGACAACAACAAATGTGTATGTGTGTACTTTTGCTGTACCTTGCTGTCATAGTCGGAGGTGTTCACGCAGGCTTTGAGGACGTGAAGCAGTGAGTCGACCAGACCTTCACAGCAACGCAGCTGACTCCTCGCCTCCTCCCCTGCTGAGCTCAGGTTCCTCACACACAGACACACAGAGCCACACATTAATTCAGACTTGAGGTGCAGTGTGCGGATTCCCCCACAGGGTGGATTAAAACCTGCCCAGATACAGTAAAAGAGGAAGCTGATCCTCCAATAGCAACCTTCTGCCACTGCTAATGGAGAGCTGATATGAGAAGAATGCACAACAGCACAGAACTCCCACAGTGCATTACTATACCATCAGGCTCAGTCAGTGTGAGTGCAGAGAAACACTGGAGGCTTCTGTGTACAGTCACATCAAAGCTGCTGTATGAGATGACACAGATCAGCAGCAGCCTCTGTACCATGGTCGGAGCCATTTAAATTGAACCAACAAATCAAATTCATTTGCAGAATCCAGTCTTTTCAGTCTGTTGGCCAATCAGAGTCCAGTACTGCAAAGTGCAGCAATCAGTTAAATGCAACAGGTGCTTTTGTCAAACTCCACCTGGAAGTTTTTTTAACCCTGTCAGTCACTTTAACAGAATTAAAAGCACACGACCAATAAATCCAAAAGTCGTCTTTGCATTTCAGACGAGAATCAATTTAACAAGCCTTGTAACTCAACAGGTTTAGGCAATGTGCTACATCTGAACAAAACTCCAAATACCAAACTGAACAAAGCTCTTCTCAGAACTCATCGGCAGGTGGAGCGAGTGATGTGTTCCTCACCTCAGACACCCTGTGGTGTTGCGCAGCAGGATGGACGACTGAAACTTGACTTTGTGTTCTTCACGGTGCGAGATGCTGCTCCAGCCTGAGTGGGGGATGACCACCGTGTTGGTCAGTGTGGTCAGAGCATCGCGGATGATGGTCATCTTCACCGCATCACACGAGGAGAGGTTCCACAGGACGCCTAAGGGTGCAGGGAGCCAATGAATATCTTTATCTGCTCACTGGTAGAGAGTCAGATGAGTCTCTTTAATATCTCTCACTATTTTGCTGTTCATATAAAACACTTTCTTTCTTATATGTAATAAAACCTCAAAATATTTGACAATGAGGGCAAAATAAAACCAAAACAAAACACAAATACAACAACATTTCAGAGAAGCTTCCACAGCACTGGCACATTGGCACTTATTTTTAGCATAGGCGTTAATCAGTGTCAGAGCCTCGCTCCACTCAGCAAGCTGCATTGTTCAGACATAAGTGAAATTACATTTATGTCAACAGTTTAAAAATGCTAGTGTAAAAGAGTGGAGCAACAATTATGGGATAGTTGCAGTGAGGTAGGGAAGACTGGGAGAGGCACGTAGCAATGGGAAAAAACTGCTCTGAGATACTTTTGTGCTTTGAGCAGATCAAGACCAGAAAATATTAGATTGAAAGAAGAAAACTGATTACCAAAGTGCAGCTTCAATAATCAAAATTCTGGCCTTCACAAGGCTATATAACAGAATGAGGACTCTCATCTGTGTTGTCTCAAGAATCTGAGTCATTGAACAGCTCCACATATCCTGGTTTTAAGCAGTATGTGTGGTGTGTCTGCAGAGCTGTCACCAGCATCCTGTTTCCAACGCACATTGTCTTAGCATCTGTCCTGAGGACTGCACCGAGATCTGTTCTATCAACACTGCACTCCGAGTGTTTAAGCAGTTGCTGCTCTCACCTCCCACAGAACAGCTGATACACAGGTTAATACACCGCCAGCCAGTCAGGCGACGGCACAGACTGATGCTCAGCTGACAAACCGGCCGGCTGGCCAGGCAGCCATTAAACCTCGTTAGCAGGCTGACACCCACACACGCCACAGTGGGATATTAATGTGTCATATTTTGCATTTGGAAACCGTTTTTGTCAAAACAATGGCTGCTTTCACTTGAATTTATCCCTTTAGCAATAAAAACACGAACCTGAGTTGACAACTACCCAAAAGTGGGGACTTGTAGAAGCTCCCATTTTTTAACTGACCTTGTGATTTTGGGTTATTATTTCTGCCTGGGAGGTCATATTTCACTGTTTGACTGTTGGGAGGATTTCACAAAAACCTGTCACCCATTTCAAGTTCAACCTGATAGGATGTTTGGCAATCCAGTTGCAATGTAGTTCATTTGTACAGTGCCGTGGATCTCTTCTTCTTCTTCTTCTTCTTTTTTACAGCATTTCTGCTATTTCCTCTTGAACTACAGCACTAACATGAAGGAACATATTTTGACTACCACTAGAACTATGGGCTAATGTTTCTATGAACAGCTCCACATCTATCAGTCTTTATATCACCTCCTCTTATAGCTCCATGTTTTATTTAGTTTGACTTGATAGATATTCCTGCAGTTGGCTAATGCGCTAAACAACAGTTATGGCAGTAAAACATGTATCAACACATCAACAAATGTATTTTAGATGAAGACGACATCTAGTAAATAAATAAACATAAATGTAAATGTTCATCAGCTGCTGCCCAACTGATGATGTGCATCCTAAACCTGGCATGTTTTACGCTGGATGCCCTAATTTAGAGTCACCAATCAACCTCAGCTGCATGTCTTTGGACTGTGGGAGGAAACCGGAGTACCCGGAGAAAAAGGCAACAGTGTTAACCACTGCACCACTGTGCCGCCCAAATAAACATAAAAGTAAATAATATCTAAATATATTTAAATTGTAAATAAATATTTTAAGAGGAAAAATGCTCTCAATACCTTTGTCAGGGGACACAAACAAGACACTGAATATAAACATAACTCTTGGGCACCTTTAACTAAACCTGACTAGACGTACCGGTGACCAGTTCACGAACTTCATTGTCGGTTGTTTTCCGGAGGAGGCGCAGCAGGGCGGGCACGCCACCGCAGTTCCTCAGTGCCACCTTGTTGTTGTCGGTGGCCTTGCCGTACACCAGGTTCCTCAGGGCCCCACAGGCGCTCTTCTGCACCTCGGCCACCTTGTTATCCAGCAGGTCTACCAGGTGCTGGATCCCTCCCAAGTGACACACCTGCATCCCAGGGGCCAATCACAGACACAGATTAACTTACTTGCACTAACTACATACTCATTAAAGAGCAACTTAACAGCAGCAGAAAATGTTTTCAATGACCACATTTTAGCCAGATGTTATGTTACTCTTTAGCCTCCTGTCATCTGTCCTCATCATTAACACAAAAACTATATATTTATCTTTGTAAAACCATGCAAATCAAAGCTCTGTCCAATTATTATAAAGTTGGACACCAGCTGGCCCAAATTACTGAACCATTTATTGTTTAAGATCCTATGAACGGAGTCTCAGTTTATCTTTCCAACCAGCTGCTACTGTCTGAAGACAGAAAGCTGCATAATCACTAGAGAGCTTTCCCTCCTCCATTTTCAAATCACAGGAAAGAAATTTAATCAATAGAGAGGAATAAAAAAAGCTATTTCTGTGCGGTCTGAGGGAGTTTTGGATTTATTCCTTTCAACTTTAAAAGGATAACTGGCACTGTCACCAGTTATAGTTTGACTCTTTAAATTCACAGGAAGCACATGAATAGGATTAGTGTTATTGATAAATACATTCAAGGTAGGATATAATAGGCAAACTGAATGAGAAATATTTTCTGATAACTTCCTCTGATTGTTAATCATGTGCCTTCTTTGTATCAACTGATTGGTTACAATTTGTTAAGAGTTTTCCTATTTTATTTTTGCATAATAAATCATTCCTGTCTTATCTAGCAACATTTGTACTTGTATATTTGTTCATTGGAGTGTTTTTATTCATTATTAGTTATTTATGCCCCTTAGTGATCTTTTTCATTTGAGATTTTTCTTTACAACAAAGTAAAAAGTAAATCAATTCAAACTATTCAAAAAAAACTTGCACTAATTTCCTGTAGCCATGATTTTCTAAAAAAAATTTGAAATGAACTTGGACTGAAACATACAAACTGTCACTGTGGTATGTTCACAACCTTCTTGTGTCAACTCGAACTAAACCGGAGGAGAAGCAGCAGATTCTGTCTTGACTCCGTCTCTGAAAACATTTGTTCCCAGCTAAATCAGCAGGCATGTGTCCAGGCTGCTCCGAAGGCTAATTGAAAGCTCATCACCAAACAAACTAAACAGCACTAAGATGGGTCTCACATGAAGCTCCACCACTGAGTTGGAGTTATTTACTGCATGTGAAGCAGAGTAAAGAGGCAGCGTGTCGGAGCGCCGGCACAATTGGCATGAACATTATTTAAAGTTTTGATGGAGCAGATGGTGCCGTAGCTCAGAGTTTGGCAACCAACATCTCCAATTGAAAGTTAAATTTGAAACTGTGTAAGTTCAGAATACACTTTTAGGCAGAGATACAGTAGAAACTATCTGAGGTAATGTGAAAGATAAACACGTTAATCAATTTATATCAGTTATATAAAATATAACTAGACAATAAGGAAATATGTTCACAATATTAATAAACTGCATTTTCAGAACAAAATGGCTTCTACAGTCCAATGTCAGTATTTAGTGTGACCGCTCTTTGCACTTAGCACAGCTTGAATTCTTTTGGAGAGACGGTCTTGAAGACTTGAAACCATGACAGACCCTCCACCATGTTTCACTGAAGGCTGCGAGCACTCATTCATCCACCTTTCCAAGTTTTCTTCACACATAGTATCGACGACCAGACTCGAAAATGTCAAACTTCGATTCATCACTCCGTAATCCTCTTCTCCAATGATCTTCACTCCAGCCCTTGTTGGATTTCCTCTGCCCTCTCAAAGAAGAAACTCTGAGAAACTTCTCATCAGATTCTGACAGCTGTCTTGGTCTTCCACTCCTGCTTTTGTCCGCAACCTCTCCAGATTCTTCATATTTTCTTTTTTTTTACATGAACATATTCCCTATATTTTCTAGTTGTATTATGTTAAATAAATATATACATTGTAATCATAACAATGCTAAAACAACAAATCTAATGGTGACCTAAGACGTGCACAATACCATAGATATTGTATAACGTACATTTTTAATACAGTTATTATTTTCTTTCTGTTTTAGGTATGATAACAGTGTGTTAATTCTATTTTCTAACATCTCATCAAAGTGTTAGATTATAATATTAATGCCATAAAATACACTATGCATAATGTATACTTAATTAATTAATTAATTAATCTCTATATTTTGCAAAGGGCTGTCCAGCACGTCCCCTTGCCTTACCTCCACCTTGACCCTGTTGTCTCCATAACACAAGTGCTGCAGGTAGGCGGCGGCATTGGCTTGGACAGAGGGGAAGTGATGCTGCAGCATGTGGATGACCTCCGGCAGCTCAGGGTCACGCCAAGCAAACTCCCTGAAGGGAAGCAAAGAGAAAACTTTGAAAAGGTTGGGTTTACTTTGCAGAAACTGTTTTCCAGTTGGTGGAGAGGAGCCTGATGGGCCTGCACAGAGCCCAGATGGGTTGAACTGGAACCAAATGCTGACTGTGTGTGAGTACCTGGGGTCCTTATGAATGCTCTCAATGGACGGGGTGCGTGTTGCATCCCGGTCCACCAGTCCCGAGTGGCGGTGGGAGTAGATGGGCTCACCGGACACCCTGTAGGAGTCGACATACAGAGCTGCAGAGCTCAGCCCATAACTGCTTCTTTGGTACGGCAGAGTGCCGCAATGGCTTGTTGTCCGAGGAAGGGTCCCCACACCTAACCAAGACATCATTTTGCAAAAATTTTATCAGGCTATGTTTTCTGGAGGATCATGCTGTCCAAAAAAAAGCCCTCAAAAGTGGCAATCGTTTGTACCACTCTACAAGATCAGAACAAATCCATGGTCACATAAAGGAGAATTTGATATCATGTTACATACCTAGTTTAAATCTTGACCAAACAAAACTAAAATGGCTCCTTAGATCCTCCACTATCAAACTCTACAGAGCTCTCAGCTCTAAATCATTCTACAAAGGCTTCAATTAAAAAGCAGCAGAGTACATGAAAGCTTTCAGCCTAATTATGTTCTGACCTCAGGGGAGAAATAATAACAACAGTTCCTCAGCCTGTAAACCGTGATTTCTGCCACAGACTTTAAAGAAATAATCTTGTGAGCAGATGTGAAGCTGAGCCCGGCTTCTTGACCTGGGGACCGGGGCTCCTCAGGGGGACACTGCTGGGAAATACTGGGTTGGTTGATGTGATGATAAAGCAGCTGAAACTCACAGTGAATATACCGTTTGTGGCAGTACAATACCTGTGCTCCTCCTGTAGAGGGAGCCCTGGGGGTCGTGAGTGGGGCTGTGGTACAGGGGGCTGTGAAAAGAAAGCTCATCAAAAACCGGCGTCATGTGGCAGTCTGGAGACAACGCCGCCCTCAGCTCTGGATCTATCTGCCCTGCATGACCCGTGTATGAGCTGTGGAGCCCTGCAGGTACACAGTGAAGTACATAAATATTTACACTGCACTTTTTTCAAAACAAAATTAAAGGAAATATGGGACAGAAGCCAATGTTTTTTGTCAGCAGAAACACAAGTGAAGAAAGCTGTTTGGAAGCTATTATAACATCAGTAACTACTGAATAAAGCCCCTTTCTACTTGGCTATACATAAATCCTAGGAGGTGAGGGCATGCAAATCAGCATTGTGCTCATGACTGTATTTCATAATGCCAACTCATCTAAACTGTTGTTGGCTTTATAAAATGCATGGACACTTTGATCAATGATGATCAGCTGCAGGCGTCATCATCACAAAGTCAAACAAGCGGAGCAGAGGATTTTTCCATCCTCCAATCTCAGAGCAGATCAGCTCAAAGACGCTCCAATTATAAAGAGGTTTTAGGGCACAAGGGGGCAGCCTTGGTGGATCAGTCCCACCACTGAAGCACACAATTTGCACTTGGAGCTGGCGATGGAGTTGCTATTTGCATCTGCAGTTCTCTTTTCTTGATTTACATAAATGTCTTTGCGAATAGAAACGCTGGTCTCTTATCGCAAAGAACATTCCCTTAGAAGAAAATAAAATGTGCATTTGATGTGACAGTCTTGCTGAAGCAGCTTTTTAAAAGAGCTATTCAGCTTGAAGGACACAAACCAAAAGTGTGGCCTTCAGGTTAGAGGATGCTTAAGCTACCAACTGCTTGAATTGTGCTTTGAACTCAATCTCATTCACTGTTAGAGTGGTTGATTGATTTTTCAGCTGAGTGCAATGGTATTAATTATTTAAAAGTGTAACAGTTTTTCCATAGAAGTGAACTTCAGTGTTTATTTTGGTCAAGCTGGCATTCCTCTAACAGAACTTGGATATTTCAACCACCTAGCTGGTTCAACCATTTATTCACTACCTATAGTTAAATATTTCAGCCATTTATTTGTTGTAACTATTTCAATCACTTTTCTGAAGCAGAACTTTAACTTTTTGCTAGTTATTCCAACCATTTATCCACTGCTTTCAGTTGACTGTTTCATCTGTTTATCCATTACATCCACAATTTTTAGCTACAGGGTAAATATTCCAAACAATTTCTCTATGTTATTTTTCCATTACATTTAACTAACTGTTTCAACCATTTGTCACTTTTACCTAAATATTTGAACTGTTAATTTATTACAGCCAGAGCCCTTAAGACAGAAGAGTTGCCACAGTGAGAAGTCAAAAACAGCAGCAGATCACATGACTCATGTAGCCTCAAACCAGTCCATTCAGATTCTTTATTTTCTGTAGGGAACAGCAGGATTTATCAGCAAATGACTACTTTATAGACTTGTACGACCATGCAAACTAATTCTGTGTCGTGTTATTGTAAAGAGCTCAGATCATTTAGCTAGCTAGCTAGTAGGTACCTCATCTGTTAAATTGACACAGTATTTGAGGGAGACAGTCAAAAGGTTGTAAATCATGTATAAACCTTTTGACATATCACAACTGTAATTACTGTAATTTGATTTCAACTTCTTACTTTAGAAGATAGCAGCCATGTCAGTGTAACTCTGTGGCTGCTCCTAGTGTTTGGAGCTCTTCAATGTTCCCATGATCTGCATGACCTCATTACCGTAAAGGAGTCAACAGAAGTGTCGTCACTCTCCTTCTTAATCCACTCAGTTTACAGCTATCCATATCAACTGTTAAAACTTGCATGTATGCTTGCTATCTAGTTTTCGCACACTCTCATCTGGAATGTCAGGTGCTATAGATGACTCCTTATGTCGAGATATATTTTTAAAGCCTGTTCATGTTAGTGGAGCTACTCTACAGTCCCTTCACATACCTTAGCAACAGTACAGTGCTGTTAAAGTATCCCGGTGGGGATCCCTGCCGTACTACACAGACACAGTATCAATGGATTCACTCTTTCTTACATTCCACTGTGTTCTGTGGTTTCTAGTCCCCTGTTTCAAAATGTGAGCCTAGACTCTTGCAGTTCCAAACCTCTACCATGCTGGTGACACTGTAATCAGTTCAACAAAAAACAAAACTCACACCACAGCTTATGCTCCATGTTTTGGCTGCTCACCAGGTTTCACCACCTAAGACTGGAGTACTGCTGATCAGTAATAGCCTAATCTTGTGTATCCATCTACTGCCCATCTCCCTCATGTAATATGGAATTATGCTGGATCTGCAGGATAACTGGGAATAAGGACTTAGGCACCATATTAGGCCATTTAGCAGCACTGCAGGATGAAAATCACTCAGCTAGAAAATAGGAGGCATTTTATTTAGTTCACTGACTCTGCCTCCTACACACATGCACACACACACACACACACACACACAACCATTGCCTCTACCATCATCTTTTCACACATGCAGAAACGCAGCACAAAAGGCACAAAAGCACATATGTGTGTCACTTACAGTACATCCACACAAACACTCTTAATGGACACACACTGTCTGTGCAGAAACAGACATGGACCCATGCCATGTGAAAATGGACTAAAACAGGCACACTCTGATCACAGCATAATAAACGCTTCCAGTGCTGCCGATAATCACAGGCTGATGCTCCATGAGGCTTTGTGATAGAAACAGCCCTATATGGGTCAGTGGGAGCATCTTAGTGAAGTGACAGAGGGCAGGACAGAGGAGTACAGCTGTGTGGCACTTCTTCACACTAAGCCCTCCAGCAGCTACAGAGCAGTGTGTATCATCAACGCTGCTGATCATCAGATAACAAGAGGAAATGCTGCAACAGAATTGGCTTTTTCATGTTCTGATGTCTTCAACCTTATTTTGAAGAAGAAATGTTTAACATCACCAAGACCCTGATGACAATGTTTAATACATCCAGTTCAAAGCCACAGTTTGCTGTGAAATTTGCTCCAAAGAGTCCTCAAAAGCATCTGGCTCACTGAACAGGCTGGCAGCACTACAGAAATAATCCCACTTCTCAGCCAGCCTCAGCCATCTTAACAGCTTCTGATATCTTTCTTATATCTTGTCTTAATGCCTTTATGTCTTATGTAAAGCACTTTGCACTGCTTTGCTCCTCAAAGACGCTATTCAGGAAAAACCTGCCTTGTCTTTATGATTAAAGAAAACACCAAAACAAAGAGTGTTTAAGCTCCTAAACAGCTAAGGGAACTGTTTAGGTTTAGCTATATGCTTTGAGCAGTTAGAAGAGGAAAAGGTACAAGGAAGGAAAGGAAAAGGAGTAATTGTCAATAACCGAAAAAAGGTTATGTATAGAACCATATCTCAGTGCTGTCTGACTGGACTTTCTTTTGATCCCTATCGACCACGTCATATTAAGACAATAGCTGCTAACATGGCTTCTTCTCCCAGCCATCATAACAGAGATGTTTTAGTGGAGGCCCATTACAACAGGCAACTGTGAGCCACTGTATTGTGCCCATACATACTGTATGTGTTGCTGCCTGTTTTCCAACAAAAATGCATCACCACAACCAACATGATTAAAATTACATCTGAGCTTCAACATCAACCTGGCACGAGTGAAATCCTCCTCCTCAAAAGATTACCTTCTTATTTTCAAACTGACATGCATCAAATAAAATTTCATCAAACCCAGCAGCATTATCTGCCACTACTGGAAGATGATGCGACTAAAAACTCCAGGAAATGAGCTCCCTAAGCCTGAATACAAGATAAAATCACCTGCAGAGCGTGCCTCAAAGTTAGTGTTCAACATGCAGATTTTTAACGAGTCTCACCTGCTTCACCGAGATACAGGAAAGTCTGCAGAGCTCCAGCACAGTGAACATGTTGTAATCAGTGCTGCTCAGTCAACTTTCCATGGTCAACAAAAGGTTATTAAGCCAACACAGGCTGTGGAGCACGGCTTTGTTTATATGACACACAGAGTTGCTGAAACATTTCACACGCACTCGGTCATACACATTCCGTTCATCTTTTATTGCAGCACTGGAAAGTTAACTTGAGTTTTTCTGGCCCAGATTTTGACCTGGTTGGATGTGACTGGGTGATTCTCCAGGGCACAAACGGACCTCTCTAACCATTAATATTTCCACTGACTCTACTGAAAGACTCTACCTGTCACTCATCTTCCATGTCTGTGTGTAAAATAATATCAAACCCACATTAATGTGCTAAGCTAAGCTAACCAGCTGCTGCAGGTACAGACATGAGTGATATCAGTCTTCTGTTCTAACTTTTGGCAGGTATGCCAATATTTACCAAAATGTCAAACTTTTCCTCTAAGCTGCAAACACACTAACGCCAGTCTAACACATATTTCATTACTCTCCCATTCACTTCAGTTGGTGCCTGTGAGAATGACACATTCACATTGTACGTTCAGCTCAGACAGACTCATTTTTCATCTACAAATTTGATGGTCAGTCAATAGAACCACAGATGAACTATGAGTGAAGACTGAGACTGTTAGTGCATACACTACTGCATTGTAATCACATCCTCAGTGCAATTTTCAGTGGACACCTTTAATGAGCCAACTAACAGCATGATGCTTAACTGGATGTCAGACTGACCTATGAGGCTGTCGGGGCGGGGTAGGGCGCTCCTCTGGTACAGGCCGTATGGATCAGCTCCATAGGCCAGTGGCTGGCTCTGCCTGGGCAGTGTGGAGCCGTAGTGCTGCGGCACTGCTGTCATCCCCGAACGCAGCGGTGACCCTGTCAAACTTCTTCCTTCGACTAGAGAGAGTGTGGAGCCCAGACGCCCACCATTTCCTCCTCCTCCTCCTCCTCCTCCTCCTCCTCCCCCCCCACCACCACCGCCAACACCACCAAAAAAGCCTCCACA
>NW_018127928.1:976726-1004135 GCF_001952655.1 Monopterus albus
CTCCTCCTCCTCCTCCTCCTCCTCCTCCTCCACCACCACCACCACCACCACAAAGGGCCTGTTTGCCGTCAGTTGGGGAGGTCGGTGATGGGCAGGAGGGCGGCATGGTGGTGCCTGGGAAGACGGCAGCCAGAGGTTTGGGTTCAGAGAGTATGGGTGAGTCGTAGGTACTGCCTTGGGATGTCCGCAGGGAGATGCGGGAGGGTGAGACAGCACCGGCGGTGCCACAGCCAGGAGACTGGCTCCTAGAGGGGAGCGAAGCCATCCTCCGTAACACCCGACTGGATGCCTGGAAAGAAGACAGGAGAAAGGTTAGGGCAGCCAGATAATGTGACATTTAAAATCTTTTGCATGATAACGAGGCATATTTTTATTAAAGCTTCTTAAAATGCCCTTTTTCCCCCAGAGGTCATTACACCGGTGCAAATACTATTAAATTCTACATATACACAGTTAACATATTGTATGTAGTATGTATAATGTCTAGTAAAATCTCTGCAAACCTGCTCTCTAGACTCCACAGTTTACATAAAAAAAGAAAAATAAATCTAGGACAAATGTGGATGTAGAGAAAAACACAATCCCAAAAGATTTTAAGGAAAAGGATGATGAATATGCTTCACAAACCTCTGTATATCCATGTATCTGAATAATTTATTATAGACAATAAGAAATATATCATTGAGAAAAAGTGATTTTTAGATCATTACAACAGCCAAACACTCATTGCTCCAACTTTGTGAAATAAATTTTAAATATTTAATGGGTTCTTCAATGTCATAATTATAGTAAATGACATTTAATGACATTTTACTCCTTTACAATTAGCATTCACTTGACTCCTACATCCACGTGCACAACTACATAAATGTCAAGCATAATATCCATAACGCTCAACAATTAATCACTTCAGCACTTCTGTTTTCAAAATAAAATACTTGCCGCAGCAAAATAAAATGAACATAAAACTTTGCACTGTACTGCTCCCATTTACAAATCTACTTGCCAATTATTAGCAACTTGACACTAATATGATGAAGGGCATCATTATCTTTTTCATTTCTAACTCAATGTGCATA
This sequence comes from Monopterus albus, assembly GCF_001952655.1. Classification (NCBI taxonomy): domain Eukaryota; kingdom Metazoa; phylum Chordata; class Actinopteri; order Synbranchiformes; family Synbranchidae; genus Monopterus; species Monopterus albus. The sequence goes on from NW_018127928.1 coordinate 977,806, forward strand.
CCTTTGAATAAATGTCTAAATTCATTATACTGTAGGCTGAGCTCTGCAAATATATATATACAGTATACAGTATATATAATGTTTCAAGGAAGAATTGGCTGAATATTTCATATTTATGGTGACAAACGTGCATTTCCTCATTATCACCAAATGTAAAATACCGCTCAACTACGGCTTCAATCACCTGGATGCTGCATTAATGCATCGACTCTTCGAATGCTTTGAAGGAAAATTAAGAGCCCAGACATTTAGGCACATCCAGTGAAGCTGCTGGGTTTTGGCTAAATCAGGAGAATATTTAAATGAGTTCCTGGCTATCTGTCAGTCCTTTTAAGGTAAGACTCAACTTGATTTGAAGGGTTTAATTGATGATGTTCATCATCAATGACAGAAATTATTGTGCTGTCTCTGATTCACAGAAACAAAGCCAAATATTTCCGGAGACACCAGTCTGAAAAATTCATGATTTCTCATTTTAGAAAACAATCACATCTGATAATATTATGAGAATTACAGCTGCATGTGGAGTTTGCCCAACTGCCTTTAAATTGTAAATTTGCTCAAACTGATTATTTTAAACACTTCTCCTCCATGTTGGCTTCATTTGAAATCTCCAGAAAAGTTGCTTTCAAAGGTCAGAAATAATTTTTGAACCTCAGCAATAAATACAGTATGAATGAGAAATCCTTAAAATGTTCAATGTCAACTTTACAGTTAAACATTTGATTGATCAAGAAGCCCTGCCCCAGTCACTCAGTGCTGCTCGGTGCGTCAAGCTCTCGGTTCTGGCACAGCAAATATGCAGCTTACAGCGACAGATGTATCAATTGGAATTCTTTGTAATTCTTAAAACAATAGCACCTCCATTTAAAATAGAGATAGACAAAAGCAATCTTCTAATTTTAAGATGGCTAGAAGGGGTTTAACGACAGACAACTCCATTTAGCGATTATGATCATGTGATATGATCAAAAACTCCAGAAAATAAATGGACATTTATGTAAGACTGTGTTCTCAACTGCTGTTTCCAAGGTCAAGAACAAACTTTATGATTTCTCATATTTTCTGGTCCAGTTTTCTAACTGATCTCTACATAAACACACACACACTTCATATATTTTCAGAATTGTGGTGCTCTTCTTGAGAAGACAAACAAATGAAGAAAATCACTCAAACAAACAAATTAACAAAAGAAATTCAAATGACTAGCAGAGGTCAGATCTACCTGCCCAGAGGCTTGACCCTCAGCTCTCGGGCTTCTCGATATCAAGGCTCGGGGCTCCGAACGTACCGTGTTCTGGTTGCTGTAATAACTGACGCTGCTGTCCTGGTAGCCACTGTCTGAATACGAGTTCATTTGGGCCGAGTGACCCCCTGAGCCTGAGAGGAGAGAGAAGTAAGAGGGCAAGGAAACACTGCATACTCATTATTATAACTCAGTGGTGCAACAACCCTCGGTCACTGTGGTTCAGTGATTTGCATATTATATCGCTTGGCTTTCAACCTGTTAAAAGCTACCATGCACATGAATACATACACATGGATATGTGCATCGAGCCTGGTCTGCATACTGTACACCTTAAAAATTGCTGGCCTATTTTCTCCTGTAGGATGAGGAGGAGGAAGCATGTGGGGGATATTTTTACAATATCAGACCTCTCTGGCTATATGGAATATAAATAAGCCCAAAGGCAAATTTATTTTTACCTTTTCAAACAGCTACTAAAAGTTACACGCTTACTAATGGTGTTGGAATTTACTGTATGAAGGCGGTCTATAAGTGTTGGAGAAAACTCTCACTTCAGTTTTTAGGATGTGAGACAGGTGTGTGATGCAGAGCCCACACAATTAATTTAGAGTGTTTCAGAACCAGCTACATCCTTAATATGTTCAAAGAATGTCCAGAAGGATATAAGAGAAAGTCTCCTGTACAAGAGAAGTCACGCTGCAGTGACTCCATCAGCTCTGCTTTTTCAGCCTCCCATCTTTTGTGGTTTAACGCAAGCTTGGAGGTAGGTTGAGCCACACCATTGCATTGTATTGCACCATTCTTCATTACAGTGAGCACACACACTGCAGTTTATTTTGACTCAATCCTGCTGTCACGAATTCTTATTAGAGCACTGGTGTGGATTAATCAGCAGCTGAAAGCAGCACCATTTGCTCCAGTTTGAATAATGTTATCCAGCCGTTTTTAAAATGAGCTATTAAAGATTTACATCTTCAGCAGCAGGTAGCAGTAGGTGCTGATGCCATAAACAGGAGAGGAAAGTTGTCAAGTAGTGACAGACTAAAATACAGTATTTTGGTCTTTTCACATGATTTCTTTGTCCATGTCCAAGAAAGGCTGCTTTGAGAAACTGGATCTTTCATAAATTAGAACCAAGCATATTAAAGAAGGTTTCTCAGCTTAAATGCTTTAGTTCTGGATGTTTAATTAACAGACCCTCACTGTCATGCAGGGAGACGTGGTCCGGCTCAGGCAGGTAGAGCCCTTCCTCCTCCTCCAGGTGACAACCAGACGCCTCCATGGCTCCGATGTGCGACTCTCCGCCTGCCGGTGCATCTGTCACACAGTTACAAACATACAGCAAGTCCTGGGGAGACTGTTAGTCAAAGGGTTAGGTGTAAATTTAGATACTGGGGACAATTCCCTATGGAATAGCAACACAAAATGTAAAACACAAGGCAAAGCAATGTGTGTATGAAAAGTACTGATTCTTTGACTCAAAAAATGCAGTGTTTTATAACAGTATTTTTGTTTTATTGGATAGCTGACAGTGAAGAATGAGTAAGGAGACAGAGGAGAGAGATCTGTGACATAATAGTAAATGGATCCAATTCAAGTCCATATTTACTGGTGGGAACACTGCTTTGTTTTGCCTGACTGGTCGGTGTTGCATTCTGGCAATTTTCAGCCCTTTGGAGGCTAAAATGGCTTCTACATCTGGAAAAATGCTTTCTTTAGTGAGAGAATAGTATGGATTTTTATTTATTTCAGACTGCAGTGTTTACCATTTAAAAAAATATGAAAAAGCAAAACAAACAAAAAAAAAAAGATAGTAACGCTTTTTATTACTTTTGCTTTAGACATTTCAGGAACCAGTCTTTTTAGCAACCTTATCTTTTCAAAGCTAGATTTTTATAATTAGACATTCAAGGTTAAAAGAAAGAAATCATACCTGCTGATCTCCATGCAAACGACTTCTCAGATGAGCTTCAGCAAAAGACAGGAGGAAAGGAAATGGAGGAGACGAGAAAGCAGAGGGATGTGAATCAAATTCAATCAGTGGATCAGACATGGAAGAGGAAATAGGACACTGGTTTGAATATAACAAAGTTATATATATATGTATGTTTTACCTCAGCACAAACTCTTCAATTTACTTCCAATTTACAAGCAACTTGAAGAGATTGAAGCTTCTGCCATTGCTGTGTGAATTTCTATTTACTTTTCAAATTGATTAAAAGCGCGAGTCAGTTGACACCAGCTGGGGATAAGACATGTTATATGACCCCAAACCCAGCCTTACACTTTGTGATATCAGCTAAGAAATCACCTGCAGCTGGAAACAAACTATTTGGTAAGAACACAACAGTACAACAGAGCTCTCATATGAGACTTGAAAGACTCAGGGGAAGTTATAACATGTAGAGCAAGGAAGTGACTATGCAAGTGAAGAAAATCATGATGAGGCTAAAATAAATAAATAAAATCTACCAGAGAGGTATCAAAGGTTGCTTTGGCTAAATCGGCAGTTAGGCCCATTCTTAAGAAGCAGATGGGCACAGGATGGCAAACAACCTGGCAGACTGGAGATGGTGAAGAAAAAGCCCTTTATGACTGCACAGCAAGTCAGGGATGTTCTCAAGGATGTAGGTGCACATTTCCTTGTCAACAAACCAGAGGTATACAGGTACATTCTGCGTGCTCAGATTCAGCCACATGCATCAAAACTCAATGGGTGACATGTCATCGTTATGCAGGATGTTTTCCTACTGAAATTAAAGCTCAGACTTGGCACCTTAATGTGTTATCCATATTTTTATTTCTAATTTTATATGGTGCAAGACAGAGCCTGAAGATTATGACCAAGGTCAAAGCCTTCCTTAGGTTTTAGGCATTGTTCTACTGTATGTTCCACTGATTATTAAATCTCTCTGAAGACTTGAGGATCAATCTTACATCTAAAATCATGACTATTATAAGATACATCAGAGCAGACATTCAGTCTTTCCTCATGGACACATGAGGTCAACATTAAATTCTGTGATTTTGTGGATCTGAAGGTTTCTGTCTATGTTCAGAGTGATGTACTGTATTCTGGCTGTGTAAAGTGGCTGAACATCACTCCTCATGAAGACAAATATCATCATTATGTAGTTTGAGAGAGCAGTCTGCAACCATGCATGATTTATAGCCAACTGTGATCCATATATGTAACAATTGTGTTTTGGGTGCATTGTTTTTAAAGGACTAAAAATTCAGCTGAATCCTACATGAAGCTGGTCAGTTTATATTTGGTCAGCAGGGAAACTCACTCAGGTCACTGGGCATCCAATACAACGTTCCCATGCACACCATCTCAGCATGTGGAGCAATCCAAAGCCAAGCTATGTTGTCAAACTACCTGCTACTGTCTTCTGCTGGCGACTCTGTTCCCAGCATGCACCTCTCCAGCTGGCTCGCCACGATTTGCCTCTCCTCTTCCAGCTCCCGAGTCAGCCGCTCAAACTGGAGCTCCTACAATTAAACATTTACAGCCGTGATTAGAGCCCGACATCCACCATGACACAGCAGACTAAACCTCATTTTTTATGATCTATTTGATGCCAGTTAGAATTAAATAGAAATCTCAATCTGTATTTAGTCACTTTTCACCGGCTCTGAGCTCACTGAGCGGCTGCATCTTCTCTAAATAAACCTTTTACAGTGGATTGAAATCTAAAACACTAAAATGGTGTCCGGGACCTTTTAATGGACTTCAGTTCAGATGATGTGATTACACACATTTTAAGAATCCCAGTACAAAGCACAGAGGACTGAGCAGACAGTGGTGTAATATACATTACAAGGCTACAAAGAGAAAAAGCAGCTAAAACACCCCAAGTCATAGGCGTTCATAAGCACATCATGAAAATGACCATTAAATATTTTTTAAAGCTGTGTTAATATTGTTTAACTGTACATAACTGAGGTCTAATGTCTAAATATTTAAGGAGTGCAACAGTGTTTTTACTGTTATGGGATTAAATGGTTCAAAACATATAAGAATAAAACAAAAACATTACAGCTTTCAGTATTAATCAAGAGTTTTATACTGTAAATGCTGATCAAGGTGTCCAGGTTACTGTGACAGGAGACTAAGTAAGAGTAATCTTACAGCCTGAAACCAGGTGAATCTGGGGCTTTTTAGCATAAACGATGCATAACGATGATTAATTATCAAACTTTGTGCTGGTTATTAAATATGTGTTAATCAACTTAGGATTAGTGCCTGGTCATTAAAGCATGCTCCTTAATACTGAAAACATTCTGCACACCAGGAAAATAACCTTTAGCTTTATTATCAAGCTACTTCTGTATATTTGGAGGAAGACTGAAGGGAAACAATCCAGTATGATTTTTACTGATGCACCAATAAAAATACACAAATGATTATTTACGGCATATGGGGGCAGTAAATACTGGTATTTTCAAAGTCAAACTCCAACTTTTGTAGGACCACTGATGGTAGTTTAAATCAAATATGAGACACATTCACTCACCTTCTCCATCACTAACCTCATTTTCTCTGGGAATTTTAGATCATACATTGCTGCGGTTTAAAACCCTTTAAAGCCATGAGCCAAGATAATATGATTTGTTGTTGTGTTTTTTGTTTTTTGTTTTTTTTGCATTGAGAAAGTTTAAGGCCTGCCTGTTCCTCTGGGCCTGGTTTTCCTTTTCAGGCTGGATGATTATGTGTCGGTTTAATGGGTGTCAGAGGCTGCTTGTTGGCTCAGTGCTCAGGATTTATGTGAATCACTAGTACATGGTTTCCCCTGAAAACCTAACAAGCACTAAAAATATTCTTTTAATTAGTTTTAGAGTTTTGAGCATGAGTTCAGATGTGATTAGGTGCAGAATCTATGTGGCATTTCTCAAAGTACCTGTAAAATCTGGCCATCAAAGCATACTTCTGGCAACTTATGACAACAGAAACACCAGTGCTAAAATATGTCTTATTTATGAAAAGCCCAAAGTGTTAGCAGTGATCCAGTGCCTTGCTGAAGGGTGGTGAAGTGGAGCAGATGTTTGCCGACAGTGGCTGCATGGCTGCTAAGTTTTGGCACCTCCTCTTTTCTACTCAGTTACATAACACAGCTGATTCAAAGACCTTCTAGGAATCACAGCTGGTGTCACCACAGAGGTTCACTGGAGAATCAGCTCTCTGCAAATAACGTCTAAATATAAAACACCCCGGCAGGAAAATGCACAGCTTCCCAGGAAACTGTTGAGATTCAGGGCATGTTCTCAGAAAAGGGAGCTCACTTTGTTTAGTCTACTTTATAGTAGTTTTAGGGTCACAGTCACACCTGCAGTTTGGCTCCAGTTGTCATCATGAATTTTAGTAGCTTCTTAACATCTTTCGTTATGTCACGAACATAGTATCTGCAGTATAAAAATGACAAGCAAATTTTCTGCCTTTCAGCAGGTCCTGCACTACCTGATTCTACAACCAGTACCTCCATTTAATGACTGTAACATTAAACGTATAAGCACAAATTACTTGAAAATATAGGACACTGAATATGCAAGTTTTAAAAAAAATACATTTAAACATTTGACATTACAACTATCTTATCAAGCCTTCATTAGCTTTTTAACTTTGTCATGAATGCTACATGTGGTGTACACTGATCAGCCAGAACATTATGGCCACCTGCCTAACACTATGGAGACAGGAGTCAGTTGGTCGGCACTCATGTCACTCTGAAGCTTGTTGTTAATCTTCTGTAAATCTGTTCTGTTTCATAGTTAAACTGTCAGGAAGAGCACAGATGTGTCTACAATTCAGTGAAAAAGTTATGTAGAAGGAGTGAAAACTGTGGTCGTGAGGACGAGTTATAGAGAATTGTTTAGACCAATCCAACAGCCTCACCACTCTAGGTGTGATATCACCACTACAGCCCCTGACTCTTTCTCTTCATAGAGACCAATGGACAGTGTTTCTCATTTTCAACCATTTTAACAAAGATTCAAATACATTAATACATTTTAATCTTTTGAAAAGTACAAATGGAAGTTAAAGCTTTAATCTACAGTAGGTCAACCTCATCATCAGTGAGCTGTGGGCGTCCATGACCCTGTCTCCAGTTCACCATTTGTCCTTCCTTAGACACTGTTGGTAGCTACTAACCACTTCAGACCAACAACACCCACCAAGACCTGTAGTGTAGGAGATGATCTGACCCAGTCATCTCACCATCACAGTTTGGCCCTTGTCAAAGTCACTCAGATTCTTACACTTGCCCATAAGGAATAAATAAATGCTTAAACTTGTCTTTATTTCCATTTACACCTAGTGTGTCATAAACTAGTTAATTATTTATCCAGCATATAAATCTTATGGAAGGAGTGGGGTAGAAATTAAGTTTTTGGCTTTGATAATCACAGTGTGAAATGGACAGAAGACTAGAGGTGGTCACTACACATGGGTCAAATACTAGCTCACTTGTTATATCTGTGGTTTGGCTTTTGGTGCCAACTGCATTTTGAAACAGTTCAAAATGCAGTAATTATAGAGTATAGTGCATTTTATTTTTTAACTGGTCAAGTCAATTTTGTAGTATTATCACAACAGGGATACAGAGATTTAACAATACTAATACTACTGAGTACTGTCTCTCCTCCATTTTTACTCATGCAGTTGCGTGAAAGTCCTTCAAATGATAATCCTTTACAAAGTACAGTACAAAGACAAAAACAAAGCTTGCGGCTTTTCATCTGTGTGTGTCTCTTGATAAAAGCCGTTTTGCATTTGGGTCAGCTCTGGCCATGTGATGCACAGAGCCTTGACAGTCTCTTTACTGAGATGGTGTGCAGTGATTTAGTTAATGGTCTCATCATGTTGGTTATTTGCTTGTGCCTCCTCCACTATAGACCAAAGAGGTCTGCATGCTGCAGCAGCAGCTGACAGCAGAAACAGAGTAAAGTGGCTTGATTTCAGAGTCAGTCTGCTTCTGAAACCAAAATTAACTCTTCATTTAAAAGACATTACGTCAGACACAACTCACACCTACAGAAGAATGCCAAACACATATGGTCAAGGGACTATAAATATACACATTATCACTTATCAGCTTAGACTCCACCAAACTTTAATGATTCCCATCAGGACACAGCTAATTTTGCACTGCAGTGTTAATAAGTGTTGATTTTTCTGCAGCAGTTATTCTGAGTTAATTGGAGAGATGCTTCCAGCTTTTAGGGCTGATACAGCTCTGAGGCATCTGCTCCAAACTATCGCAAAATGTTTCACTAACTGTGCAACTGCACAAAAAGGCTCTTAGTTTGAGTCCATGCAAGCCATGTATAGGATTTTTTCTAAGCTTTTAAAACAGTTTTGACATTTTTCCAGCGTAACATCCAGACATTTTTCAGCAGTTATGTTGTTTTGAAGTAGGTTACGAGCTTCAGGTTGCTTTAAAAGGTCAGTCAAAAGGAAGTGTGGTGAAAATAAAGAAAAATCACAATAAGCTCTGTAGGTCTGGAAATAAAACTACTTGCAGTAGAACAGATGTGGCACAGCTTGAAGCAGTGTGGACAGTCAGCATTAAGTGTGGTTTAGTCCAATAAATTACTGTTAGTGTAATTAAAAGGAGTATGAGTGAAAAGCGGAGCAAAAGTAAGATACAACCACATGTAGGAAGATGCTAATAAGTGATCTTTAAGTGAGATATAGAAATAAACACATTGTTAAGACGCCAAGATCCGCATGAGACGAGTACATGGTTTCACAAAAACAGAGAAGGAGACACATATGGAGGTGAACAATAAGACCTCACCTGAAGTTTCAAGTGAGTGTGTCAAGTGAAATGTATTATTGATATTCACCATGTTCAGTGACACAACAGTGGCCGTTCAAACAACACGGTGCTTAAATGTGCTGAACACAGAGTTTCACTGCGGACTCCGCCCTCCTCTGCTCCTGACTCTCCTTACATCAAGCCAGAGCAGCACAGAGACAGGACAGGAAAACACAGCCCTCCTTGTTTCAGCCTCGGCACGCCACCAAGGACAAACAGCACCACATGGATGCCCTGCGCCTGTCACCTCATGATGTCTGGAAACACGCTTTACCCTGCCAGGCCGATGCAAAGCCATGTCAGGAGATGTCTTGCACCAGCTGATTCGCCACAGCTTACTGTGCGCCGTCACAGTGTTTTTCTCTGTCTTATCGAGTGGCACAACCACAGACCCCTGCATCTTATTCCTTCTTGCTGTGTCTAATCACAGTGTGGCAGTTTGGTTTATCCAGACTGCATGTGTGATATCTGTGAAATGTTCAGCCTAGTTCTGCTGCTGCGACACATTGCTTGCCATCTTAAAGAGACGATTCGCCCCTAAAGACTTTGTTGAAATGCACCTTAACATTTTCAGGCCTATTTTGCTGCACAGGGAATCCTTTCTCTTGTCCTGTCAGTAGCACTGCAGCACATTTTTCAGCCACAAAATGGACTGTGAACATCTTATGTCTGGTGGCGACATGTTTTGATGATTTTCATAATATGGGGAGGAATCATCCTAGTGAAAGCAGAGATACCATTAACACAGTACCCTCAATAAACCGCTATGCTGTTCATCCTACTGTTGTTTTGCCATCTCTCTTGCTCTCTCCACTTACACATGTAACCTATAGATGGATTAAAACACTTTGTCGCTTTGTACACCCAAACGCCCACCTTTGATGAAAAGGAACAAGTTATGCTCATTCTCTAAGGGCTGTCAAGAGGCATTCTGGGAGATGGTGGAAGTCACTAAGTAGGTGAGACAGGTCAAAACAAAGTGGGTTCACAAAGAGAGTACATAACTTTACGTAACTGCAGCTACAGTAACATCACAGACTGATGTGATCTGAAACAGCATCCCAAGGTGGATTTTCCTTTTTCATTTCCACATTGGATTGTTCACCTCAGCTATGAACCAGGAGGAATCAGTTTTCTCTCCTACTACAGTCGCTCTGCTGCAGACCACAAGTGTGACAGTGATCTCCAGGCCATCATAAGCTGTGCCTTTCCAAAACATGACAGAGCACACATTACAATTCAGACAGATGTCAACAGTCCTGTGCCTCAGATATCAAAGGGGGCAGGGCAGGGCTATGTGGTGACACAAGTGGACTGACAGAGCTGGTTTAACCCACAGATGCAGACCGTGACCCTGCAGCTTACATAAGGCCAACCTTTTGCAGAAAAAGCATCCACACAGCTCCATCAATTATCCACTCCAAGATCAGCTGTTTGGAAAATCTGTTTTGATTATGAGCATGGTGTTTCAGGCTCTAATCAACAAAGTCAATCCAAGCATGGAGAGTGCAGGCATGGCCCAGTTGTTGTCATTTTATTGAGCTTTGGCCCTCCCACTCTATCCAAGGTAGGGATTTGCTGAGCATGCAGGTTCTTTTTCAGGTGCACTGTGTCACATTCATACAGTGGGACCCTGTGCTGCACAACAGCAATCTGGTGCTGCCGGCCCTGGGGAGCAAAATAAGTATCCAAAAGCACATCTGATAACATTCCTGCAGACAAGATGCCCTATCTTGTATACAGAATTAAAGATAAAGTTGTTGTTTTTGTTTTCCCTGACAAGATAAAAAGAAAAAAAAGACTTATGAAAGATAAATGTTGACCATTCTAACACTGCTGCTGGGTCCACCATTACAAGTTTATGCTGTGTGGACAAATACTGTTCAAACACCCACCACTTTCTATTAAATTGTCCTGATTCTACTAAGTATTTATCCAAAACCTACATAAAGGAAGAGCTGGCATTGAGAAAATAAATACAAATGTAATAATAGTGAATAGTTGGTTATGCACCAGACTATTTCTGCGTCGGCAGCAGTAACTTCCTGGTGTCTCTACTTGTTGCCCATTTTAGCATTTGGTAAATTCTAGCAACCATCTTTGTGTGAAGCTAACCTGCTGCTGGCTGAATCCTTATCCAGACAGATGCCAGATTGGTATCATTCCTAAGGATATCCACTAAAAACGTGTGCTTTATTCCATGATTGCCTGATTTCTATTTTTATTTCAGTTATTTTTAATGAGGTACTGCACATCCTGAGCAACAATGTAGATATGCAGTGGGAGGTCACTTTCAATGTCAACTCAAACAAAATGATTTAACACAACACTCTGACACAGTAAAACTCTATATTATGACAGCTCTGCAAACTATTCACATCTGATATCAGATATACTTCAGTCTTGATTTCACAGAGCGATGCAGCTACAAACATCTCATCTTTCATTTTGAAGCAACTTTGCTGCAGGCTGTTGACTCAACAACTAATCACTCTCACCTTGTTTGCACTGCCACTGTGATGGTTTTAGGTTTCCAAGCTGCCACATCTCCAGCTCTGGTATTTCCCTGCTCACGTCTAGCACTCTCTTACTTTTAATGGGCTAAATGAGAGCAAAGTGGGAAAGCATCAGGGGCTAAACACAATGAAAGGCAATAACTGATGTGCTCCATTTAGCGTGTCTAATTTGACATTTCTGTGGAGCAACTGTAGGCGGTAAATCTGACGCTTCAGCAGAGCTGCTGTCTGCATTCCAACACAAAGAAAGGTAAAGCAACTTGATTATATTTTCTGGTTGCAGTCTGTTCAACAATCTGAGACAAGCTTCATAAAAAAGATGTTTGCTCTCCAGTAACTTCCAAGTTTATAATGCACTAATAAAGAAGGTTGTATGGTGTTCTCGCTTTGTGTTAGCTGTTAATCATCATGTTCTTATCAACATGCACCACATGATTAGTGAGATATAGAAATCAGATCTTGTCTTGAGCACTTTTGCCAAGTCCTCCTAATGAAATGTCACTGCCTTAAAAACAACAACACATACTGTATGAATGTTTTCTGATCTGGTGCTCTATCTGCAGCATGACAGGCCCAACCAGTCCTTGTGCCTGAATTACAGCCAGAACATCCTGTTTGTACACTACAAAAATGGTCCATATTAATCTTTTCTAATTTGCCACTGTTATGATTATGGTTTATTATTGGTAAGGTGCCCAACATTACTTGGTTATGGTTGGAAAAGATCATGGCTAAAATGAATTAGTGGTAGGAGATTAGATGAAAACTGCAAACTCTGCTGTCAAAGCCAGATAGTTCACCTAAATGCTGTCAAATAGACAACAGTACTGCATTCACAGTGTTGACAAGGACCCTGAACAAGACCAAAGCAGCTTAACCACAAGGATACAAGGATGCCCCTAAAATGATCGCCTCCATCCAAGCTTTCCATATTTGTAAGATCCTTCCTCACAACATCATAAACTGCTTTATCACCCATTCACATCTTGAATCATGTGGCTCCAGCGAATCTGGCAGCCAGGTGGACTAATGAACCACATTCAGTCTCAACAACTCTTAAGGCATGAACGACCCCACGGAGGTTAAATGCTTGGGACTTCCCATTAAGGTCAGTTGCCCTAGGCTTAACCCTTCCGGACACTGATCTATTACTCACACAAAGCCTTTTGGCTCATATTTTATCATCGCACCAGTACCATAGACACAACAGTAACAAGTTTTGCAATGCAATAACAACACAAGTTCAACGTTTGATTTTGAAGTAAAGAAATGACTTGTCAGGAAAATGTACATGCAAGTCATTTTAACCATGTTACATCCTAACAATAATATCACAATCAAGTCCAAGTCCAAAGAGCTGATGGGACAAACATATTAACAGCCAAAGTAATCCAGCATCTATCACCGCTATTTTGAAAATGTTATTTATTTATTTATTTATTTATTATGAATTAAGTGTCTGTATGAGTCCTCACTATATAGACTTTGGCAAAAATAACTAAAAACCTTTGAGCTTTAATGAATGCAACAATACTCTTCATTGCAATCATGAATGTTCTCATCATAAAAGGTATCACAACAGCTTCTGCAGAAATAAAACAACAAATATATCCAAAACTAAATGCACCTGCAGAAAGGATAATCACCTTTACTGGCCAAGTATGTTACACACAAGGAATTTGTTTCCAGTACAGAACCAATGGCAGCCATCTGTGGCGCCAACTCACACCGATGGCTCAAACCATCGGGGGCAACGGGGTTCAGTGTCTTGCCCAAGGACACTTCGACATGTGGACTGCAGGCACCAAGATTTGAACCTCTAACCTTCTGGTTGGGAGACGACTGCTCTACCCACCGCACCACCGTCGCCTCCCTCTATAAGAAGTGGAGATGCTGAGGATTGAACCCAGGACCTCATACACGCAAAGCATGTATGACAATGGTGCAACAGTCATGGACTCTGTCATGTGAAGTGTTTCTAGCAGCAAGCAGAGCTTTTGAGACACTACATATGATTGAAGGGTGGCAAAGCTGCTCCTGTTGTGTTCAACAAAAACCAGAAAGCTGAAACAGTCGCATCAATTGAGACATAAGAATAAACACATAATTTTCTCAGTTAGGGCCAAAGACATAGCAGATTAAAAGTAAAAGCAGATTCTTTTTTGGACATAATACACCTTCACACTAATAGCAGTGTGCCTGATTCAGAGTCAGACACCAGGGGACCATGTTGAGAACACAGCCAATGTCCAGGCATAATTAAAAGCACGGGGAAACGGACTGACAGCCTAGTTGATAGGACAGAAAGTAGCATGAAAATAACAGTGGGTAGCAGACACAGATGGACAGGCGGAGGCTGTGTTCATACTACACCTGCAACCGTCTCTATTGTAACATGCTTTTCAGTGTGTATCAACAGCAAAAGGTAGTGGTGGGGAAAAAAAGTCACCATCTCTGGCTGTTGTTGCAAATCAACCAACACAAATCAAACTGTGTCAGTTTTTCTGTGACATTTATTTCATCAAACCAGCAACAATGAGCGGCGTTAGGGAGGTTGACAAGACAGAAATCTAAATCTAGTCGAATACACGGTGAGACACAACCAAAATAAAAAAAAAATCTAACTGAAATGTGTGATGAACAAGAAAATGAAACAGGTACAAAAAGGTCTATGACACAAAATAACAACAAGGAAACAAAACAGCAGAGAGGCATAAACCGGCCGCAAAAAACATCTAGTAGTCATCACAATCATTTTGTCTGGATGTAGGAGGAAGGTATGGGGGGTACAAATAGTAGCTTTTTATTGATAGCATTCTTCTGAATGTGTGCCCTGTCTGTCCCAACCATTTAAAAGTTTCTAATCCTGCCTCTGGATTCAAATAGGCTTCAAATTCTTAAATTTGATGACTTTGTGTGCAGTCCTAAAACATGGTTTACATGAGAGGAGGACAGACATGTTGCAATGAAGATATGAGCAGCAAGACAGAGAAAAGGTGAATGAATTGGTGAGCAAATGACTAAAAGGAGAAAAATCTGAGCACACACAACAACAAAGATGTGGCTGCAGCATCCTCTGCCTCCTTACCTGCTCTTTGACAGAAGCCAGAAGGTTAGTGGTGGTGGTGGTGGTGGTGCTAGTATCTGATGGAAGGCTGTGACCACTTGGCCTCTCTCTGACCGCCATGGGCCCTTCCCCCTCTGCGTCCCCCTCCTCCATTGGCTCCACTTCTCTGCTATGGTCCAGACCTGGCTGGCTGCTGAGACACCCTCCCTGACCCTGGAGTAGGACTACAAGCCAGTTAGGATATGGACAAGGAAGAGGTGCAATGAACACAAAATACTGCTGGGGGGGGGGGGTGCTCTGAGTGTATCACAGTGTGACTTTACGGGGACCATATTGTGTTTTACCTACTATAATAATTCTGCAGGCATTCACTACGACCTTAAGCTCTATGCCATTATGTCTTTTAAACCTCTCTGACTGGTAATGAATGTATAATGATCTCACCATATCACTACAATATTTCTCCAACACCCCTGTGGAAGCAAAGAGTGTGATTGTGGCTTTTTAGGCACCTAGAGGATCGATTTAT
The DNA here is from genome assembly GCF_001952655.1 of Monopterus albus. Classification (NCBI taxonomy): domain Eukaryota; kingdom Metazoa; phylum Chordata; class Actinopteri; order Synbranchiformes; family Synbranchidae; genus Monopterus; species Monopterus albus. The sequence continues at coordinate 992,990 of NW_018127928.1, forward strand.
ATAGTGATTGGTAACGAGAGTCAATAATAACATTATAATGCCTCTTATGAGGACAACCAGGGGAAGTAACCCTTTACTGGCACATGCAATTCCAGATTTCCTCAGAATACAGCTGCAACAGTTTAATATTGAACGTAACGCATTGCATTTGCAGGTGTTTGAACGCTGCACAAAGAGCGTTTGACAGCATGTCACGTTCATGATTATCTCCCCTCATATCACAGCCTGAGCTCTCCGTGATGAGCCTACATCATATGATACAGACAGCCCGCCTGTCAAACGTGCACATCAGTCATTTAGCCACCATCAGGTAGCCAAGGACGAGGTCACATCGACTCAGCGGACCGAGACCGGGGAGCGCGGCTATACTTAACCCGAGCCTCCCTCCCTGTCCTCCCGCCTGTCTGCCCGGCAAGCGGCTGTCAGTACGACTCACCGGCCAGATGTTAGAAGCAGGCCACAGCTGGCTCGATCGGTCCTGTTATGCATCCATTCTCCTCCTGCAAGCGACCGTGGCAGCTACATTTCCCACGCTCCGACGCGACAAATAAACAAAACAAACAGCAAACACTCCCGTGCGCGTCCACGCGGCCCTCGTGCACAACTGTATTGTATTTTATTTTAGTTTTGGCTTTTCAGTGCACCCATCTACCCCCGGCGTCCGCGCGGTACCCAGCCATCCACCCACTAACCCGCCCAGCCACTATCACCCATCAGCGACGTGACGTCACCATGCGACTATGGATCATTTTCCAATACAGCAACCGACCTGATCGATGATGCATGCCTTGCTGTTGCAGAACCCTGTTCAGTGAGATGCAGCGCGGCAGCTCCGTGCAGACAGGGAGGGTGCAGCCTGCAGCGGCCAGTGTGTGTGCGTGTGCGTGTGCCTGCTACAGGCGTGACTGTTCCCTATGAGGCTCCCCAAGGAAACTCGAACAGGAATGACTTATTAAGTGCTTCCTTCTAAATTATAGAAGGTAATTTATGGAAGCCCATTTCCGCAAAGAGCTTAAGTTACAATAATGACCAAAATAACGGCCTGTTCAGTCAAAACTTTGGAAGTGCTGTTAAACTTCATCTTCTACTTAGACTACCCAGTTTTTGCTCTTTTATTTCGTAAAACACTTTGTTCTGCATTTAAAAGGTGCTACAAAAAACCTTTGGTAATACTAAGCCAAACTATTGATTTAATAATCCAAATTCCACTTAACGCTGGCCCACGTTTGCTCTCATATCTCACCATTTTCACTTGGGCCATGAATATCTTTTACACTACACTTGCTTTATCATGTAGAGTATGACATGCAACTTTAAACTGGCAAGTATTTCATTCCTATGTTAAAAAAATAACAGTACATGTGTACGTGCACATGCCCATTTATTTAAAGGATAATCAAGAGTCTGTGTTCAGAGATCTGCAGGGTCTTACACTGAGCTGTCAGGTGGATTTCTCCTCATTACAAACACTTGAGGGATGCCCATTTTAAAAGCTGCCATCTTCAGCCACCTCTGGTACATTTGCATTTAAAATGAACAAATACCACCTGCAGATAAAAAGCAAGAGGGGAACATACAAGATGTCAAGGTCTATGCAAAGTTAAGCCACTAAAGATTCCCACTACTGGTCTGTAAACTTAGAAGCCATCCACTCACAGGGAGAGGAGGAAGAAACACCTTTTACCTGAATAGCCAGCAGTTCATATAAATAAACCTGCTCTTCAAAGCAACAATATCAAGATGATACATTCGCCATTCCTTTTGCTGCAAAATAAAATCGTGTCACTAAACAAAGTGCCTAGTTTCAGAACAAGACATTTTTTAAGTCTACATACTGATACATTTTATATCATCGCTTAAAAATAGTGTCGATCAAAGTGACAACCCTAAATAAACCAGACAGTTGTGTTGACATTTCTAGGAGCTTAAAAACAAATTCTTCCCAAATGCATGTCTGTTACGTCTGCATCATTTGGAGATGTGGACAAACTCAGAGGTTAAACCCTGCTGTTACACCTGAACACATCATTCCCAGAGCATTTCATTTACCAGACAAATGTCACTGTCACAGTCATGTTCACAGACACGGCTAATAACTAACTGTTGAATGACTCAAGGCCTAACTGTCCATCAAATGTCAAAAGAAATCTTTAGTGTTTTTTGAGACGTCCTTGCAGTCAAACTAATGATGCCACCACACAAGCAAACAGAGGTTAACAAGTTAAAGGGTTAAACTTCCACAAACAAAACTAATCTGCATTTAAACTGACCAGTCTTTTTCCTGCATCCTCTGTTAGAGAGGGATATGAAACCTTGGCCAAAGAGATGCCAACTAATGCTTTCGCACTGCTTCTGAGACTGAAGTTGCTCTTATATGCAAACATGCTGCAGCAGTAACCAGGTCAGGTTGGGAGGATCAGGACACGTCACGAGATGCAGGGTCTGGTGTGAGCAGGCTATGCACTAACACTAGCTTCTCCTACTGAGCTCTACTAAGTCATAACACTGCATGAGCCAGAAATCTGCTTGGTTGGCAAGTTCAGAACTCACTTTTTAAGAAACTCACCTGTGTTAATCTGTACTGGAAGAGACTTGTCAGCCTACAGAAGGTTGCCTTTTTCCAAAAACATCTTCTGTTGTTGCACTGTTTAGGGTTAACAGGCTGAAGGACAACACAGTAACACTGCAGGGCTTTAACATAGAGAGTGAACTAAATTTAGTTCCATCATTAAAAAGCTTCTGACATATTTGGACCAGCATCAAAACACTTGGCATTAATCTACCCATGAGCTTCCAGATTAACAAGCAGTGAAGAGAAGATTTCATTTGTAGCACCTTCAAGTTTTCTAAAGATTCCAGCAACTAGCAAACACCACTTGAGTTTACTGTGGTTTTTAAATGAAGCATTGTTTTGTCAATGCCCTTTATAACCAAACAACCCGTGTCGGCTGTGGCCGTCAGTGTGCACAGCCGACACGGGTTGCTGTCTCAGCAAACAAAACACGAACCTCTAATAATCCCTTTAGAGAGCAGGAGCCCCTGATCAAAACAATATTTCACATCACTGGAACCACAAGTCATTAGCACAAACACTTTTAAAATTCACCAGTTCGATCTTCATAGAACCAGGACAGGAAACTAACACCAGCCAGATGCAGGCGAGGGTCACTCTCCTTTTAGGTTCTAAAAATCTAACTAGCTGGTACAATAGTAAAACCCAAATGTTAGTTTCCTGCCCTGCACACAATTAGCCTTTCAAACTGAGGAACCACAATACAGATTAAAAAAAAAAAAAAAAAACAGCGAGTACCGATACATTTATACAACAAAATCTGCATGACATTTTATAAATTAAAACTAATAAATAAAGGATTAGAGGACAGCACCCTTTGCATAAACATCAGTACAAAACCTAACAGTCAGCAATGTACAACAAATGCAAGTGAAACTGAGAGGAGCAGAGTGGCATGTTAGTGGATTTGTGACCCCATGAACCTGTTGGCACTACTCCAGATCATCCACGTCCTCCATCGCAATGGTGCTGGTCTGTTCTGAGGTCACACCTAGAAAACAAAGCTAATGTCAACGTCTGAAGCAAAAAAAATAAATCTCCAAAACATCCACCTGTCACAGCACATAATAGCAACAGGCCTGCAAACATTCCCTAACGCTAAAAGACTAAATGTATTCAACATGTTTTCAAAGCTTAAAGCTGGTTTTACAAAGGAAATCAAAGCTACTTGAGGCATCGTCATCAGGAGACTTCTTGGTGTTCTCCACGTAGCCGTGACTCAGCAGCTTGGACATGCTGACAGGGAGAGCCTTCTTATCATAAGACCTGCAAGCAAACACAATCCAGCACTGTTATTATGAATTCACTCCCACTGTAAATTCATTTAATGATCAAATAATCCCATAAAACTCAAATTGTGGCACTTCCAAACTCACTCAGGTATTTGGACTGTTTTTTGCTCAGTGCTGTATCCACAATATGAAAAGCACAGAAATCAGTGTTGACACTTTTCCCTCCAAGTGTAAGGAATGAAATCTCAAATAAATGAATGGACATAAAGTGGGCATATTAACTATTTCATTACCAAGCCTTCAGCGGTGGGCTTTACTTACGTTCTCTTGTATTTGCCGGTTAGAGACAGACCCTCCATCTGTTGGACAGCACCATCAGGAGACATCTGTAGCATGGACAAGTTGGACAGGTTTCTGTGCAACCCTTGATCACTTTTACAATGGGAAAACACTTTTTATTACAATAATATGCCAACAAATGAAAATGTGAATGCATCTGAACTAAGCCGATCTGGAAAACTGAGCAAAAGGTGAAATGATGGGAGAAAAACTCAGATGAAATCAGACATGCAATGAAACGGATTCAAGAAACAGCACAAACCCAAACACCTGCAGGAAACACTTTAATCTTAGTCAATCATTTTGCTCAAAACATTATGAAAATACATTCTCCTACCAAAGAAAACACATTTTCATCCAGCATATACACCTTGTCTACTTCCTCACTGCATTACTGGTGGCCCAACAATAAGATGCTTTATGGTAGTGTTTCCTTTGTCACCCACCTGTTTGTTAGTGCTACGGTATGTGACTTAAGCCAGCACTGGCATGATGCCCCAAATCTATTTACTCTGCTCTGCCCAACTCTTCAGATATTTGTCGCTGTGAAATTAAAATAAATGAGAAAGCAGCAAACTTTACTGATCAAGCAAAAATAACTGAAAATCTCCGACTGGTTAGAGAGGTCAATCCGGCTCAAAGCCTTTTAGAAGCAAACATCTCTGCACTGTTGCCAGTGCTGTTCAATGAGTCTGGGTCACAGGAGGCTTCGACGACAACCTCTCCACATTAAGATATTCCAAGATATTTGAAAGGATGTTCCATACTGTGGCACTGATGTTGCTTTTTCCCCTCCTAAACCTAATGTAGCTTTATGTTTGCAGTTGCACTATGTCACTTTTTGTCCCAATATGGCTTAAAAACTACCAGCGAATACTGAGGTAGAAGCATTTTTCTAACAATTATTCTTAAATGTGATTTTATGACATCTCCCTATGATTTTGTCTCATCAGGTCCTTACTGAGCATCATTCTGTACATACCAGAAACATTCATGAATGTTTCCACAGAATGATGACACAGCCAAAGTAGCGACAGAAAATGAAGCCCAAAAGAATTCTAAACAAAAAGCAAATGCAGTACTGGTCGCAAAATAAGGGGAAAACAAGAAAATGTGATGGCAAAAACAGTAAATAAATAAATAAATAAAAATCTGAAGATGGTAGACATCAAGATGGCATCAGTGTTGAGGGTGACTAGTTTGGTCCATTCACCTTCTCTTTACCATGTGAAAATATATCAGTCTCTCTTTCCCAGGGCGAACCGTTATCAGTGCCAAATGGCGCAGCGAGAGGCTGCCTGCCCCTCTTCATCAGGCTGTTGGGAGACGTTGCTTTGCTTCCACTGTAAGCACAAAACTATGGTGACATACCATGTGAAATTACTGCTCACAACGTATCGCTTTCTGGGGAATTTTGGCTGTGGTCCCTATATTTTCTACTGCTTTGACTTCAGGAGCATCACTACCCAACAATAAATGCTCTGTTGCATCTTTAAAATCAAACTGGCTTAAAAAAAAGTGCTGACAGTGATTGATAGGGGTTTCTACTTTTCTACTGATCTAGTCAAACCTAAATTCATGAGCTTCATATTTGTTTAACCACTACATTTCTTAGCCACTTAACTTCCCACACTGGTACTATGAAGGAGACTGTTTTCAAAACCAACAAGAAAATGGAAAAGAGGCCCCAGGCTGAAGAATGAGTGGTGAGTGTGTGCTGTAAAACAGGTATTAGAAGTTGTTCAGAGTTTTAAAATCACACAAAGTCCATCACCTCAACATGCAATGATGCATCTTCATCATGCTAGGCTTCTGTTTTTTGTTTTGTTTTTTTTGAGTGTCTAACCAGTGTTCTCACCTCTTTGACTCATCATCTGCAAACCAGCTGGATGGATTGTAGGGTTTGCTTGGTTTGTCATCATCATCATCAACATCATGACTCAACAGCCCTATGGGAAGAACACAATATGCAAAATGAAACCAAAACAAATACTGCCAGCAATTTGGAACATGTTATCAAATCGCTGAAAGTACAAATGTGCCATTAATCTTGCAGTCTATTCAGCTCAGGGGCGAGACATTTAACAGCTACAAAATAAGTTTTAAGTGAGAACTCAGGATGATGTGTGCTACTGTTTCCCCACTACCCATATTCTCCTGCACTGCTACCAAAGCTGTGATGAGAAAAGCTAATCTTTATCCACCCTTGAACATAATGTATAAACCGACATTGAACTTTTTAGTACAAATGGCCTAAATTTGCACAACAAAAACTACTGAGGCTCTTCTCAATTCAATTCAAGAATGGTAGTTGCTACAAAAAAAGCATTTGGATTTTCAAGAACTGGTTTGTACCTTTTTCCTTTTTTTGTTTTTTTAAATGTGAGGGGTAGTGAAGTAAGACAGTATGTGCACCAAACGTACCATTAGACCAAAAGCACTAATAAAAGTGCAAATCATGTTAAATAAGTAATGCACAGAGTTTTGTGAACTAACTTGATGCTTAGTGGACACCATGTGTCCAAATCATGTCAAACAAGTTGTGCACCACTGACTGAAAGTGACACCACCTTAAAGTTTCTGTTCTAATGGAGTCTGGGCGTGTGTTTCTCAACAGGAGTCAAGGGTGGCCCTTTGGCTGTGCTGTGCATTACTTTGAAACAAACAAGCTATTTTAGTAATACGGCCAGTGCTTCCTCCCATAAAGGTGGCATAATAGCCAACATTTTCAGACGTATCCTATCAAGAGGTGTTCCTAATATTCTGACCCTCTTGTGCATGTAGCTGGGGAGGACAAAAATATAGAAACACCTCTGAATATAATGTAGTGCAGTACAACGCCACCTTTAACTATGACCTCAGTATTAAACATATAATTGAATTTATACATTTATGACAATATCACCTAAAAAAGAAACATTCTGAGCTTCATAAACACAGATTTTAAGACAGAAGTGTTGTACTGAATTGCATACAATTGTACAGGTGTACCTAATAAAGTGACCAAAACCTTTACCTTTGTGTCCACCCTGCTTTGCTAGCTTCACATATTCTGAGTCCGTCGCAAATATCCCAACTCTCCGTCCACTGGTCCTCTCCACCGGGGTGCTTTTGTCAGCACTCTGGGACAGACCGGGGATCTGGGAGATCGGTCCAGACATGTCGCTGATCACAGCCCCAGGCTTTATGCCTACAATAAACTGAGAATTATGTCCAGTTGCTTTGCTATATGGCTCCACTGGTAAGCAAAGTAATGGCTCCTTGGCCTGTACACAGCACAACTGCCTATGATCTTAAAACTTGTGCATCTTTTATTTCTTGCTGTGGTTTGTGGTCATAACATATTTCAGATAGAAATGGCTGTTTTTCATTTTAGAAATGTTAACTACTTTTCAATTTTTAGTATGAGTATTACAGGTGATGGAGCCAGAAAATGCATGAAGTGATGTGCTGTGATTTAAATTGTCATGACATTTTTTTTGTGGCTTTTTAAAAAAAGTCACTAAGTGATGTAAAACACCATTATGTTTTTAGCAAGAAATCATAAGACCCCAAAACCTACCTCCAGGCTTGGTCCTTCGGTGGTTGGGGACAGCGGCACTCATTTCAGCTGCTGATATAATACAATCTGATAATTAAACAAACAAAAAAGACCATAAGTGCTCATTTCTAAAAATACAGACCAAAATGGGAGGCTACTATGCCCATTATCACCTATGAGATATACTGTAAAACAAACACCAACTACATACATTTCCACAAGTGTGTTTTGCCTTAACCATCACCTTCCATCACAATGGACAATGGTGAGCACTACAGTAAAATCATGCAGTAGTAGATAATACATGTGCCAAAGTTATAAAAAGACACAATAGCAAATCGTGTTTACAAAGTAATGCATTAAGTAACAGCAAAGCCATCTTAAATCAATTTCTCTAAAGTAGTTTGTTAAAGTGTTTCCCCAACAGGTCACTGTGGTCTGTCTGGGCTCTCTTATAAACACACTATCAATTTGCATTTGTTAATGCTGCAGTCTTGACAGGGCTCCCTTAAAAAATGAGGTTGTAAACCTCAATGGGATTTCCCTTGGTAAAATAAACGGCAAATAAATATTACGATATTTTTAACACAATAAAGGAGAAAACAAGTCTTGTGGGTCGGTGTGTGTGTGTGTGTGTGACAGAAAAAAAGGTAGCCTATATGAACACCTGCAGATGCCACCCATTAATCAAGGCACAAAATCATTAGCTAACAGTGGCACATTTTAATAAAAAGACCCCACTGTGCGAAGTACACCGACTATACACATAATAAATCATCAATGTAAACAAGTACACAGTATGGAGAATTATTCAAGATACATTCTAGCGTCTTCGATGGATTAATTTTAATTAGCAATGTGGCTAACAAAGCCTTGCTTATTCAGCTAGCCGCCAGCTAGTTGGCGCAGCAGCATTCCAACGCTAACCTTATTTTACACTGCAATAACTGTCAGGTAAATACTTAACGACAATAATCGCAAAAAATAAGAAATGTATTACATGATCAGCTATTCTCTTCTGCCGATTACTAACTTAGTTGTTACAAATACTTCACGTTAGCTTCTTTTCCTTCTCTACGTTGAACTGGACGCTAATCCAAGGATGTACTGTAGACGCACACACTTCCGGTGGCACCTTGCCGCCGACATCCGGTAGATCACCCAGAGATCGTGTATTTTCGACAACGGCTCGTGTGGATTTGCATTTGAGTAAAGATCTTAAAATCAGACAAAATGAAAGAACCTTCATAAACGCATGCTGTTAAACTATGGACGTTCTTTAGCCCTGAAGACAAGCATCTTGCTGTATGTAACTAAGTATGTTTATTCAAGTTTGCCGTTGTTGTTGCTTCTGCTACTGTATAGCCTAATTTACGTCACTACATACAGTAGAAAATATTGTAAGCCTACTTCTTACCTCACTGCAAAACACATTAGTAAATTATTTATCAACTTAACTATTAATTAAGCCATAAATTCTAGCTTCCTTATTAGAAAGTGGCACTATACTATTACTCTACTTTTTCATGTGTGACACCTTTGAAACAAGAGCTGTGACAAAGGGGTATTCCAATGCAGGCTAGGGTATTTGTGGTTTTAAAAAGTATTTTAAGACACCTTTGAATGCACAGTGAGAACTGAATAATCTTCAGCCCAGCATTCATCAAATCAAAAATCTTGGAGCTTAGAGTTAGATTTCACCAAGTAGAACTTATGGAATTATAATAAACAATATCAGCATGCAGAAAGCACCTCAACAGTAAGTAAGTAAGTCAAATTGATACAAATAAAGCAACAATGCTTGGGTTTGGGGGATTACTGATAATGCTCTCTGATGGACAGCCAACTTGGATGAATAACTCAGATCACTCAGAAGTCTTTGCCACAGTCAGTGCAGAGGATGTTATCTTTGCATGTCAGGAAGCCTTGGCCAACCAGAGACACGCAGCACCTTTTGCAGTTGAAGCACTTGCTGCGCCACTGCTCAAATGAGATGTATTCCCCTTCCACGGCGACCTGAAACGAAAACAACAAAGAAGAACATGAGTGACCTCCAAGACCTACAAAATGGGCTTGTCCCTATACAGTCTCATGATCTGTGTAATGTAATAATACACTAATTTATGCTGATTGGATACACAGGAAGATGAGGCACAAGGTTCAGTGCATGTTAAAGGTGATCGTTATACTGTGGTCACTTCTGTTTAGACTGCTTGTAGTTTAGATCTTGTGCTGCATGTAGGCCTACTGTGTTTTTATTTTGCTTTATGCAGTATTTAGGCTAATAACAGAAAAATAATTTTTGATTCTTCTAAAATATGTTGCCTATAAACGTGACACTTCTGGGGTCCCCATGAGCCCTTTTGACAAAGCCCTAAATAATATATGGCATCGAAACTGAACACTTAATAGTCTTTCCTCAAAACCCTCTTCTGTCTGACCATTTTCTAATAACTTTTGAATTTCCATTAATGGATTATACTCTATGTCGGAAACAATTCCACTACAGTAGATGTCCATCCGACAATACTTTAACCAAGTTTAAGGAAATAATTCCATCTTTATCTACTTCAGTGCTGTTTGCCAACACAGTGGAAGGAGGCCACCTTAACTTTACTCCCACACATGTTGATAATCTTGTTGATAGTACTGCAGCCTCCCTGCGTAATACACTTGATACCGTTGCGCCTCTGAAAAGGAAGGCAGTGAAACGGAGGGGGACTTGTTGTACCGCTCGCTGCTCCGCTCCCTGAAGCAGGCATCACAAACGATGGAAAGGAGGTGGCGCTCCACTAAGTCAGAAGAGTTTTTCATAGCTTGGAAAGATAGTTTAATAACATATAAGAAAGCCCTTCGTAGTGCCAGAACCGCATTTTATTCATCACTGATTGAGGAAAATAAGAACAACCCCAGATTTCTTTTCAGCACTGTAGCCAGGCTGACAAAGAGCCACAGTGCTGTTGAGCTTAACATTCCCTTAGATCTCAGCAGCAATGACTTCATGAGCTTCTTAATAATAAAATCACAACTATTAGAGAAAAAATTGGTCGGACCACTCCCACAGCTCTCACAGATGTGCCATCTACTACAATGGCTTTAGAAACATCTGTAAGACCTCATTTATACTTGGACTACTTCTCCCCTATAGATCTCTCTGAGTTGACCTCAACAATTGCTTCATCTAAATCATCAACATGTCTCCTGGACCCCATCCCGACCAGGCTGCTCAAAGACGTCTTTCCCCTAATCAACACATCCATACTAGATCTGATTAACCTCTCTCTATTAACAGGTTATGTTCCACAGTCTTTTAAAGTTACAGTAATTAAACCTCTACTCTTGACCCAGGTGTCCTAGCTAATTATAAACCAATATCCAATCTCCCATTTATTTCCAAAATCCTTGAAAAAGCTGTTGCAAAGCAGTTATGTGACCACTTGCACAAGAATGATTTGTTTGAGG
>NW_018127928.1:1004532-1006614 GCF_001952655.1 Monopterus albus
AATATTGCAAAAATCAGGAGCATCCTGTCTCAAAGTGATGCTGAAAACCTGGTCCATGCATTTGTTACTTCCAGGCTGGACTACTGTAACTCTTTACTATCAGGATGTCCCAATAATTCCCTAAAAAGCCTCCAGTTAATCCAAAATGCTGCAGCCAGAGTACTGACAGGAACTAGCAAGAGAGATCATATCTCTCCCATATTAGCTTCTCTCCACTGGCTCCCTGTAAAATTCAGAATAGAATTTAAAATCCTTCTCCTAACATACAAAGCCCTTAATGACAAGGCTCCATCGTATCTCAAAGACCTCGTAGAGCCTTATCATCCTAACAGAGCACTTCACTCTTAGAGTACAGGTTTACTTGTGGTTCCTAGAGTCCACAGAAGCAGAATGGGAGGCAGAGCCTTTAGCTATCAAGCTCCTCTCCTATAGAACCAACTCCCAGTCTCAGTTCAGGAGGCAGACACCCTCTCTACCTTTAAGATTAGACTTAAGGCTTTCCTTTTTGATAAAGCTTATAGTTAGGGCTGGATCAGGTGACCCTGAGCCTTCCCTTAGTTATGCTGCTATAGGCCTAGGCTGCTGGGGGGGCCCATGATGCTCTGAGTTTCTCCCCCATTCTCTCCCCTCGGCTCTCCTTTCCTCTCTCCCTATGCTTCTATATGCCACCATTACACATCACTAACTTTGTGTCTCCTCTCTCCCGTAGTGTGTCCTCTCTCTCTCAAGGTACCTTTCTAGGCTCTGGAGATCTATGATTCTGATGAGCAGTCACCGGCCACATCAACCAGACCAGTGTTTGATTGTTTGTTGTGTCCTGTTGCTTTTCTTCTTTTGTTTCTCCTCTATCCGCTCACCCCAACCGGTCGAGGCAGAAGGCTGCCTACCAAGAGCTGGGGTCTGTCGGAGGTTTCTCCCATTAAAGGGAGTTTTTCCTCCCCACTGTCGCCAAGTGCTTGTTCAGGGGGATTTGCTGGGTTTTCCCTATGTAATAATAGTGATAACAGTAAGGTCTAGACTTTAATATGTGAAGTGTCCTGAGATGACTTTTGTTGTGATTTGGCGCTATACAAATAAAATTGATTTGATTTGATTTGAGAAGGCTCTATGCAGCATTAGACTGTGTAGCAAAGTTATTTCTCTAAAAATAAAATATTCCAGTGAGAAATCATATTTGAAGTTGATGACAAATAATTTTGGCTCATAGGAAACGAACCTGGCCTGAAAATCACACTAAGCTGCCATTTAATTTGCTGAATGAGCCAGAGGTATGAAACCTGGCTGGACATGCTGCATCTCCGGATCTGGAGATTTGGATGAAATAAATCCAGGAATTTTCAATTTGCAGGTTGGCAGGTTGGCAACTAAACACACCACTACAACAAAATGTAGCAACTTAATACTTATCCTGAACACCACAACACCTAAAGAGTAAAAGGCAAATGACTAGCCGGTTTAAAATGTTACATTAAAAGTCATGCAATGTCTTTGTAAATTTTGATTTCTCTGATGTGCCAGTTGGTTTAACACAGAATAATTAGTACTCCTGGTACAAGCTGAGGCTATCCTTTACCAATGAATCAGGGTGGTGCAGTAAGCACATTTCTTGGCAAACAGGTTGCAGGAGCAGTTGAGGCAAAAAGCGAAGTCGTCCCAAGAAGTGAGCCACTGGTCGGCCAGTTGGTACTTGCATCCGGTGCAAACGAGCCACTCCTTATGCCAGGGCTGGTCACAGTAGTTCACCCCTCCAGTGGTGATGGGCTGAAGCATATGCACCAGTAAGCCTCTTGTTTATATACTGTACATGTACATTCAGTTTTAATGACTCTCAAATAAATGTACTGGGGCTGCAATTGATTAATCTGCTGATTTTTTTCACTAAACTGTAATTCTACTGGTTTCCAGCAAGTTGCTTTATTTCTATATTTTAATCCATAATGAAGCTATTATGACACTGTGTGCTCTTTTCATTCTGCCTCCTCTGTCATTTTTGATTATTTATTGCTGACTTAGTCCCAGGCGAGCCACATGATTGCTGTCTCACCTTAAAAGATGCCTCCCATTCCTGCCTGCTTGACCATC
>NW_018127928.1:1006654-1017444 GCF_001952655.1 Monopterus albus
TCCCTCCCACCTGCACATCTATTCATAACAGCACCATTAGCAATGATGTGGACATCCAGACTCAAACGTTCAGGTTTAGTAAGCACAGAAGTGAATTTTAAATTTCAGTCCTAAATGTTTAGTGAAAGCAAACTTGGTTCTATTAAAAGGAAATGTGTTTACAATTATGCATAAGATTGAATATTATTACATTTAATGAAACTGTGCAGCCATAAAAATATGACCTCTTGGGTTTAATATTTCATTCTGTATAAGCATCATAGCATTTGCCTTTAACTTTAAAACCATCCAGGGAACATCTAAGGAAAAAGATCAAGGTTCAAGAGTTTAACTTGGCTCTCCTCTGATTATTGATCTTATTATTATAAGAAGGTTGAAGCAAGTGCTCATTAGAGACCTCTCTGCAACCTCACAAGCATTAAAAACCAAAATTGATTGCTTCTTAGAGAGAATTTCTGATTTACTTTATATGCAAAAATAAAAGTTGATAGCAGGTGGAGATGACTACAGAACATAAATGCAATCAGAGCTTCTTGTGAATGGCGAGACAAGTGAATACAAAATTATAGTGTGTGGTTTTACCTTGCAGTGGACACACTGCAGAGAAAACTGCTTCTCACAGCAGGGCATGTAGTAGTTGTTGCCATCCTTCTGGACAAAGCTCCTGGTGCCAATGGGCTGCTGGCAGTGGTTTCAGGTAAAACAGTTCTCATGCCAACTGTTGCCCTCATACTCCATCTTTTTAGAGCCTGGTGGGTGGAGGGGCAGAGAGAGACGAAGAAAGAAAAGAGTGAGAGTGGGATGAACGAGATGGAAGAGAGACAGAAGTTCTCACACCAACAAATGTGCTGCTATTGTTTCTCATGTTAATCATCAACTTCATCACTCATGTTTTTATTTTCTTGTAAATTATGATGTCTTTGTGCAAAGAAAAAAGTTGTTTTATTTAGTTTGTGTCCACTTTAATTATGACATGTACTGTAATCCATCATTGGACTACATATTACAGGTATGCACAGTCAGTGGATTTTCTTAATTTTATAAAAACATGGACCGCTTACATCCAATCTGTGGTTTATATTTGTGGAAATAATTCAAATATGGACATAATAGACAACATAAAAAAAGAAGAAATTAACTGTGGTCAGTCACCAGCTTCACCATGCTAACCAATGTATCATCTACGGTACAATTTAGTCTCTGTTCCAGTATTTGCTCAAAACCTCACCATTTGTTTCTGTTAGGGTATGATCAGGCCTCGTCACCTGGCATGATGGTCTTCAGGCACACATGACACTTGGCAGAGTACTCGTTGCTGTAGCACTCAATGCACATCAGCATATCATCCTTGGTGACAAAGCTGTTCAACCAGAGTCCAGCTACACTTGAAGCACAGGAAGCATTCGCCATGCCAGTGGCGGTTCTTGTATGGCACATCCTGCAGAGCCACTGGACAGAAAGAATGTTTGGTTTAGGTAGAAATCAGTTGCACAAACCTCAGAATACCATCAAATATCACATCTGCTGTCATCAATCTTCCATGACAAAAAGACACTGTGTTACCTTGCTTGTGCAGCCAATGACCTTTATTGGAAAAAAGGGCCTCATAGCACATAATGCAGGGAGGTTTTCCTCCTTCAGGATGTACTTTGGCCATACAGGGACTCCTTAAGCTCTGTACAGTCATGGTGCTCAGCCATTTTGACTCAAATCTCCTCTTTTAGTCTTCTGTCCTGTAAGAAAAAAAATAACAGACATTCAAGTACACTAACTGCAGCCAAATAACTTCTCAAATGCAGGATCCAAACGCACGTTTAATTACCACCTTTACTTTGAAAATTCTATTGGCTTTCCATAATTGGAGAGCTCTGTTTTCTGCAAAAGCACTATAGTAACATCTGAGTATCACATGGTCCAATAAATTACTTCTATGATTACATACCAGTACACAATGTAGACCATTAAAGTTAAATGAGTACCACATGCAATAAATTAATCAGGAATGTTGCAAACAGCTCCAAAATAGGCAGCAATGTAGAATCAGTGCTTTCCATTTTGTTAACAAGCACCTTTAAATCTCTTTTACCTGCTTCAGAAGGTCTAAATTAGCTTGTCTTTCACTTAATGTAGCCAAGAAAGTTGACATCATCCATATGGAGCAACAAATATTTGTTGTTATTTTTGAGTATGACCAACAACAAAGAGGGTTAGATGGAAGAGGGAGAAATCAATAAGTAGAAAAAGACAAAAGAAAAGGACAAGAAATAAAACCTTTAAGTAAGAAGGAAAACAAAGAAATTATTGAGCAGCTGAGAAATATGGACGTTTTTGACAATACACAGCCACACTATTTTTGTGGTAATCACTTTAATGCTGCAGGTGTGAAAGCTGGCTATAATGTTAATGACCTTATATGCTGATAATTTGAAATAGGCTACTTCATATACTGCTGGGTAGCTTGTGAATTTCCCAATAGGAATCAGAGTCTCGTGATTATACTGTACAATTTTGCCATGTTAATCTGATTTTGTAAAAGTACCAATTAGGCTACATGTGTAGTAAAAAAGTAAGCCTACAATATTTGCCTCTAAAATCTAGTAAAGCTGAAGTACAGAAACCTCAAAATTGCACTTGGGTACAGAACTTGGATATATTTAGCCCGTTTAATTACGTTCCACCTCAGATTATTAGTGTGTAATTGTAGTGACATTTTGTAGTGATTTTGTATTGCATGAACATGGATTTTGATAATTCCGGTTTTATTTTGAAAATCGTCGGAAGAAACGTTAGCTTGTTTTGTATCCGGAAGAATTTGTAACAAACGGTGTAGAGGAAGATAAATAAAAGAAGCACGGTTAACTTCCGTATTAATATCACAAGTAAAGCGGTAAAACATTTCATGTGAAGAACATGGAGGACGAACAGCGGCTGCAGCTCGGAGAAAACTCGGACTGGATGTCCCGTCTGCCCGACGAGCTCCTGGATGTCCCGCTGTGGAACTTGGCCATTCCCGGTAAAACAAGCGCCGGTGTTCTGTCAAACTTTGCTACCTATCAAGACGTGCTACCCACCGTTCACAAAGTGGTTAGGGTGAGGGTGATGGATTGGGGCGGGGTTAGTCAGTCCATAGATTTTGCTACAAGGTACTACCTGGGTAGGTAGTATATCTCGACAAGGTAGCTAAATCTGAGAGAACACCGGGCATACATAAGCGAAGTCGGTTAAACTAGCATATTTTGGATGAAATATTAAACTTGATGATAAACGGTTTTATTTCCGTAATATCTGCTAAAAATGTATAATTTCCTGGGTTTTCTGTGTCTGCGTCGCACTCAAGTAGCACAAGGGTGTCCACAAACCTTTGGGCTTATAATTTGCATCCATATCGGTCAGTCCTTTCTCTCTCCAGGAAGCCACGACAGCATGTCTTTCTGCCTGGATGTCTCGTCCCCTGTGCAGAGATCTGAGTCCTGCCTCCTCAGAGTGAGTGACCGGCTGGTTCCCTGCTGGACTCGACCCTGTGTCTACCGCTGGGCCACCACACAGGTAGAAGAGACCATGCAGAAATTCAGGGGCCAGATTAGGATCCAGGGATGCAGAGCCCAGACTGAACATTCTCTCCAATGAGACAGTGTGGCCTCATAGAGGCCACATATACATATGTTTTATAGATAGATGTACATTTTGCCACATATTTAACCATTATTTTACCAGGATGTCTCATTGAGAACAAGATCTCTTTTTCAAGGGAGGCCTGGACAGGATGACTGCCATACAATTTACAACATATTAAAATTAAACTTCAACACAATCTACAAAAATTCCATTCATAAGATTTATATTATATTTCTTACCTGTGTCTGTAGCAGTCTGTCTTGAGTGATCAGTGTGATCTTGGTATTCGTTTCTTGGACCTACGGATTGCCAGGAAGTCAGCAGGAGGCAGCCAATTGTTCTTCGCCCACGGCCTCTACACACAGATGACTGTCAAGGTACAAGGAATTACAGTGAATGCAAAAATCTAAAGCAAGATTTTAGTAATCATATTTGTCCATTTGCAGGAGGCATTAGATGAACTAGCTACCTGGCTGGACTCTCATCCAAAAGAGGTGGTGATAATCTCCTGTTCGCATTTTGAATCTCTGACTGACACAGACCACACCAACCTTGTGGAGTATATCATCACACTGTTTGGAGAAAAACTTTGCTCCTCACAGGTAATAAAACAATGCAGAAATAAATTAATCCACAACTAGTTTGATAAGTAATTTATCAGCAAACTTGTCAAATGTGTAGTTCCAGCTCCTCAAAATAAGTATTTGCTGTTTTTTGTTGTTGTATATGATTGTAGATTATATTTAGGTCTGAGAAAACATAGATAAACTAAGTTAGTTTTGAACTTTTGAAATGGAATTTTTAAGTGTGCTTATGTGTTTTATGCCCAGGACACTCCCACTCTGAGTTCCTGCTGGGCCAGAGGTCAACAAGTTGTCGTTTCTTATGGCAACCAGCAGGTGGTGCTGCAGCACCCTGAGCTCTGGACTGAGATGACATACTGGTAAATACACAGGGAAGCTTCAGTGCCACCATGTGTTTGAGGGCTTCTTGTCACTGAAGATCAAGTAAAAACAAGTCAAATTTTTGACTCTGGTTAATGTTGTTTTCCTATAACAGCAAAATGGCAAATAAAATCATCTTTGAAAAAAATAATTTAAAATGACCAGCCTCATGGTGCCTTTATAGGTATGCCGATAGCTCAGACCCCAAAAAGGTGATCGCTTACCTTGAGGACCAGAAACACAGAGGAAGACCAGGTAAGTCTGATTTTTGGCTAGTTTCACTCAAGCCATCACAGAGAGGGGGGAGATGCAAGATCACTTGCATACAGGGATAATGTGTACGTTTTCTGACAGGTTCCGCTGTACACCTTAAAATGTAAAACACAGTTGTGTAAAGAAAAACACCTGAGAAGTTCAAACTGTGGTTCTTTTTCCCACCTCTGTCTGCACAGCTCACCATCACTACATGAAGCTGGTGTGAATGTTGGTTTACCGAAAGTTACGGAAAAGTCAGATGTCCCCTAAATCTGACTTTGCAAAGATGTGAGGACTTGGGGGTTTCTGAAGCGTTTGACCATCCATCATCACTTCAGTTGAAGTGTACTGGTCCCTTTACTGACTTTTTAACTGTCTGGTTTCCTGCTTTGTTTTCCAGCTGGTTTTTACATCAGTGGTCTGAACCTGACAGAGGACGCTCCTTACGTCGTCTTCCATCCCCTCCAGAACATGAGGGAGATGACTATGAAGGCTCTCTCACTGCTGCTCACCTGGACGAGCGAGCAGCGGCCAGGACCTGAGATTGGTGGGATCAACATCATTTGCTGTGACTTTGTTGGCATCAGTCAGTTCTGCTCGCTTGTGATCAACCTAAACTACAAACTGTTGGGTGGCGCCGGCACGCTCGCTCCTCGCCCTGTCTGCAGGACACTGGGGGACATTGCACAAAAGTAGAATTAATGGCATCTAGTGGCCATAACAGCTCGAGAGGAACTTCAAATGAATTGTTGCTGTTTTTATGATGTATTTTAATATTGTACATGTTATGTACTGGTTCATTAAACTGCATGTTCCTTTGTTGTTGCCCATAGGAATATATAAAGTTTATACAATGTAAAATACTTTGATATAATTAAACTCTTCTTTTTTAAAATTTATTTTGCTGCTCTCATAAGAGAAACATCTGAAAACCCTGCAGGTCATATAAAAAAAAAAATAAAAAAAAAACAATTTTGAGGAGACTATCTGTCCCTTCTCTAACACAAGGACACTGATGACTCAAGTGACAAGAACCCAAATCCAGGGTAGAGAGGTTCAGTGAATGCACAGTAGAATGTGTACAGGTGGATCAATGAGTCAGAGGAGACACTGTAGAAGGACAGAGTTCCAGCACACCAGTCCAGATACACTCCGACTCTGCAGGACAAAGAGGAGGGAGGAGTGAGAAGAGCTGTTCTTATGTTATTGTGCCAGGCATAGCAACACTTCTCACTGAACTCTAAACTCCATGACTTCTCATTCCATCCAAGTCTGCTGCCATCACGAGCTCCGCTCCTTCTGAGGCTTCTGTACGTCACTCCAATATCAACCCCTCCTTCCCAGTCCACCTCCCAGTAACAGCGGCCAGCCAGACCATCTGTGCAAAGCACCTGGTAGCACCAGTCGAACCTGTCCGGGTGATCAGGATACGGATGCTTCTCTGGTGACATCATCACTTTCCGGCCATTCTCACACAGGAGGACGTGTTTGTGTGCTGTGTTTGGGTCCAGTGTCAGTTCACAGGCATCTGATGGAGAAAAAAAAACTAGAAGCAGCACTGCAGGTTTTGACTGAATGAGTAACTTAAGTGATCAGTTTACAGACTTACACTTTGCCAGACCAGGTTTCAACCACTGAATGCCGCTGTGGTCCACCCTGGAGGAAGACACAGGGACCAGTCTAGACACAATCAGCCTTCTCAAACATCCTTCTCACATCTTTTCTCTTCTTCCTCATACCTGAGGGTGTCCATTCTCCATTGTGGATCCTCCAGTCCAGCTGACAGAAGCTTCGCTCCTGATGCTCCCAAATGATTGTAGCGCAGATCCAGCTCTCTCAGATGGGAGGGGTTGGACCTCAGAGCTGAGGCCAAAGAAATACAGCCCTCCTCTGTTATCAAGCAGCCTGACAACCTACTCACACACACAAACACAATGCACGCAGCATCTGCTGTTAATCTACTTACTGTTTGATGCTTCATTAGTCCACTGGTACAGCACAGGGGGAGTGCTCTTGAAGGCTTTATAAGCCCTACTCATGGTTTAGTTTGTAACAGGAAAAGCACAGGTGTGAATAACTAAATGAAACATGGCTGTTTACCTGACTGTTTCCAGTCGACAGTGCGGATTCCTCAGTCCAACCGAGAGCAGCTTCACTCCTGAATCCTGCAGGTCATTGTTACTCAAGTCCAGGTCTCTCAGACTGGATGACTCAGTGCTGAGAACTGATGCCACATCTTGACAGCATTTTTCTTTAAGCCTAGTTTGATTCAATCTGAAAAATGAAAACATTGTTTATATTTTTGGTGTTTTAGCTTTCCAGAAGGTCAGTGGAAAGAAAGAAAGGCTTCAAGTAAACTATGCTATGGTCACAAATATTTCAGGAGCTCAAAGACATTTACCAGTCTTTTGTTTTTTTTAACATTAACTGTTAAGCCGATATTTACTGCATTACAACTAGTCAGGTAAAAGTAAAAGGATGCAGAAACACTTCTTCAGTACATCACTACAAGCACTCTGCACCTCAAATAAATCTCTATTAAGGTAAATTTCATCTTACCCACGGAAAACCTTTACATCCTTTAAGAGCAATTAAAGGACAAATACAATGATTATACAAAAAGTTTAAATAGCCACTTACAACTAGGGTTAAAGTATGAGCTCACCTCAGAGTTTCCAACTGACAGTGTAGACTCCTCAGTCCATCTGAGAGCAGGTTCACTCCTGAGTCCTGCAGGTCGTTGTTACTCAGGTCCAGCTCCCTCAGACTAGCAGACTGGGTGTTGAGAACTGATGCCAGAGCTTTACAGCTTCGTTCAGATACCTTACAGCCACTTAGCCTGAAGGATGTCAATCCATCATTTTTACATAGCTGAGGATAAATCTAACCAAATGTTTTGAAAAATGATGACTATGCTGAAGGCTAAACCCTTGGATGTTGGCTTAGGCTGATTTTTATTTTTGTCTTTGGCTGAGCCCAGTGTCCTTTACCTCTAGTTTGAATCATTCTAAACTACAGGAGTCAGGACAGTGCAAGAGTATGTGAGTGCACACAGTGTCCAGTATTTTAATAAAGAACTGCATCCAAGTGTATTAGGTGACATGCTGAAGCAAACAGTGGGGATATAATTTTCCTGTTTTGTATAATTCCTTGTGAAGAATACTGCAGTTTAAGGCAAGAAAAAAAGTAAAAGTTGGGAGATATTGGGAAACCCCATCAGAGATATGGTGGTAGAAATTTTTGTAGCAGTGACATGCTGTTTTCTAAACATTTATTTGGGCTTTATTGTTGGCAAACTAATAACCAACAAGGTAATATTTTAACTCATTTTATAAAGTCATGTTAGTGATTTGTGGATGCACAGAAAGTTAGACTAAATAGTGACAACAATACGGCAGCTGCATTTCATTAACAAAAACAAAAAAGAAAAGGACTGCAGAATCCTGACCTGAGAGTTACCAGCATGCAGCGTGGAGATGCCAGTCCAGTGGACATCCTCTCCACTCCTGGGTCTTGTAAATCATTGTTACTGAGGTCCAGCTCTCTGAGGCTGGAGGACTGGGAGCTGAGAACTGATGAGATCTCCTGGCAACATTTCTCTGTGAGGTTGGTCTGATTCAACCTGACAAGGAGACAGAAATTGTCACCTTTATGCTGCTCCCAAGAAACACTCCAGGACTTAACCACAACTTGTTTTTACACTTCAATAAACAAGATTTTTTTGTGAGCTTTAAAGGCAGTCATTGTTACCTTCAGACAGGGCTAGGTTAGCCTTTCCCCATTTCCAGTTGTAATGCTAAGCTAGCGTCAGACATGACAGCGGTATCAATTTCCCAAAATCTAAAACTTCCTTTTTAACAGGATCAAAGTAACACAATAGAAACCAGACGTATACACTTCTATCAAGCTTAGATTGTATAACAAAAGGCATTCAATCAATAGACACATTCCAAACAGCTAAAGACAATACCCAAGCAAGCAAACTTAACATACTATACAGGTCAACAGTTACAAAATCATGCTACCCTTGAAACTGATGATCCTACCTGAGGGTTCTGAGTGTGCAGTGTGGACTCGTGAGTCCAGCTGAGAGCAGTGTCACTCCTGAATCCTGCAGGTTGTTGTTACTCAGGTCCAGCTCTTTCAAACCAGAAGACTTGGAGCTGAAAACTGATGAGAACTCTTGACAGCATTTCTCTGTGAGCCTGGTTTGAACCAACCTAAAGAAATGACAGGAAATCTTTATTATATTTCATGTGTTTATGGAGATACAGATTCAGTGGTTTAATCCAAGTCATTTTAAAAATAGAAACTTCCCTACATACATTTTGTGACATCCAAACCTGCAACTTAGGACCATAAAGAATTGAAAAACCAGAATCACAGCATGCAGTATTATAGTCAACACATAATATGAAACAAAGATGTTGTAATGTGATCTAACCTCAGAACTTTCAGTCTACAGTGTGGACTCTCCTGTCCAGGAGAAAAGAGCATCACTCCTGAATCCTCAAGGTTGTTATTACTCAGGTCGAGCTCTCTCAAAGAACAGGAGCTGAGAACTGAAGCCAGAGTATCTCGACTTCTCTCAGATAGATTACAGCCAATCAGCCTGAAATACAGAGTAAATGTAAACACCCTCTTCCTCTAACTGTCATACTGCATTTATTACCACCTTGGCAGAAATCGTTTAGCTTGACCTGAGTGTTTCTAGTGTACAGCTTGGACTGTCCAGTGCAGCAGAGATCAGCTTTAGTCCCGAGTCCTGCAGGTCATTGTAACTCAAGTCCAGCTCTCTCAGACAAGAGGAGCTGGTGCTGAGAACAGATGATAAGTCCTGACAGCATTTCTCAGTCAGACTGTTTTGGTTCAACCTGGTAAAATCAAGAAAAACATTTGATAATGAAATATATCAGTAAAATATCTGCCATACACAGTGTTTTTACTGAATTGATTAAAGAAAAAAGGGCCACAAACAAAACAAACAAAAAGATCTAACCTCAGTTTTTCCAGTCTACAGTGTGGATTTTCAAGTCCAGCCGAGAGCAGCTTTACTCCCGAGTCCTGCAGGCTGTTGTTAGTCAGCTCAAGCTCTCTCAGACTCGAAGACTGGGAGCTGAGGACTGAGGCCAGACCTTCACCGCTTTTCTCTGACAGGTTGCATCCACTCAGACTGGAAAACATGCAGGCCTATGTTATCTTTAATAAACATCACCATCAATTAAGCACATACATATTAATGGAGAAGAAAAAGGCTGTAAAGGGTAATTAAGAAAGTAAGAAAGAAAAAAACAGCCTTTTCCATTAGTCTGCCCAGTTTTCTCTAAACTTACAGAGACTTATTAGAGGCTTTGACCACTGGCAGCAGCCTCAGAAGAGCCTCCTCTGAAGCAGAGTATTTCTTCAGGTCAAACACATCCACATCTTTTTCTGATGACAGTAAGATGAAGACCAGAGCCAACCACTGAGCAGGAGATAGCTTCTCTGTGGAGAGACATCCTGAACTCAGGTACTGCTGGATCTCCTCCACCAGAGAACGGTCATTCAGTTCATTCAGACAGTGAAACAGATTGATGCTTCTCTCTGGAGACTGATTCTTCCTGATCACGCTCTTGATGTGCTTGACAGTTTCCTGATGGGTGTGTGAGCTGCTTCCACTCTGTGTCATTAGCTCTCCCAGGAGAGTCTGATTTGTCTGCAGTGAAAACCCCAGGAGAAAGCGAAGGAACAAATCCAGGTGCCCATTTGGACTCTGTATGGCTCTGTCTATAGCACTTTGAAAAAGGTATGATAGTTTAGGTTTGCCCCTTAATGGATTAGGCAACCAGGCTTTTGTCTGAGACAGCAGGTTGATACCAGAGTTAATGAGAGTTAAAAAGACATAAAGAGCAGCCAGAAACTCTTGAATGCTCAGATGAACAAAGCAGAACACCTTCTCCTGATAGAGCACTCTCTCCTCTTTAAAGATCTGTGTGA
>NW_018127928.1:1017482-1018083 GCF_001952655.1 Monopterus albus
ACTCTTTCAGGTCTGATTCATAGAAGATCAGGTTGCCCTTCTGCAGCTGTTCAAACGCCAGTTTTCCCAGAGACAAAACCATGTCCCTGCTCCCCGGATTCCAGTGTGGATCTCTCTCAGCTCCCACACAGTATTTGTTGTTCCACAGTTTGGCCTGGACCACCAGGAAGTGGGTGTACATCTCAGTCAGGGTCTTGGGCAGCTCTCCTCCCCCTCTGGTTTCCAACACATCCTCCAGAACTGTAGCAGTGATCCAGCAGAAGATTGGGATGTGGCACATGATGTGGAGGCTTCGGGAGCTCTTGATGTGGGAGATGATCCTGCTGGCCTGCTCCTCATCTCTGAACCTCTTCCTCAAGTACTCCTCCTTCTGTGGGTCAGTGAATCCTCTGACCTCTGTCACCATGTCAACACACTCAGGGGGGATCTGATTGGCTGCTGCAGGTCTTGTGGTTATCCAGAGGCGAGCAGAGGGAAGCAGGTTCCCCCTGATGAGGTTTGTCAGCAGCACATCCACTGAGGCAGACTCTGTGACATTAGTCAGGACCTCGGTGCCGGAGAAGTACAGAGGAAGACGACACTCGGCCCGACCGGCAAAGAT
>NW_018127928.1:1018120-1026977 GCF_001952655.1 Monopterus albus
TCCTGCTTCTTCAGTCTCACCAAAGAAGTGATGAACAAGTTTCACCAAGCTGTACTTTTTGCCTTTCAGCAGGTTCAGCTCTCTGAAAGTGAATGGAAATGTGAAGTGAATGTCCTGGTTGGCTTTGCCTTCAGCCCAGTCCAGAGTGAACTTCTGCGTTAAGACTGTTTTCCCAATGCCGGCCACTCCCTTTGTCATCACTGTCCGGCAAGGCTGATCTTTTCCCAGCAAGGGTTGGAAGATGTCTTCACATCTGATTGATGTGTCTGGTCTGACTTGTTTCCTGGAGGCTGTTTCAATCTGTCTGACCTCATGTTCAGCACTGACCTCTCCTGTCCCACCCTCTGTGATGTAGAGCTCTGTATAGACCTCATTCAGAAGTGTTGGGTTTCCTCTTTCACCCGTCCCCTCCAACAAACACTGGAACTTCTGCTTTAAACTAGACTGGAGTTTACGCTGGCACATGGCAGAAGAATCTGCGTGAACAAAAACAAATGGATGTGACAGTAAAGTGTGTCCCCCAAGCTAATTTTCTACACTATGCAGCTCAAATTGTAACAATTTTTAGACAGTTAGCAGAAGAAAATGCAATTTAATGCACCTTTCTATCCACTACTGCTATGCAAACATTAGCAGTTAAGTGCAGTGACATAATTAGCTGGTGGTACAACAGTAATTCAGGTGCCACCAAGCAACTGCAGAAGAAGAGGGTGCAACAAGCAGACATAAAGGAAAGAGCAATAATCAAATCTGAAATGGTGAAAACCAATGTAGAACACAAACATGATGGAAATATGACATTTGTTTCATGTATTTATTTCTATGCTGATTCATCCCTCTTCATCATGTCATAGATACAAAAATCATCTTACTGCTCTGCAGAGAGTTAGCCAGCTCCTCCTGATTCATTCGTCTCAAGAAGTGCAGTGTGATTTTGAGAAAAGCTTCCTTGGTGCCCCTCACATCCTCGTCCTCCTCACTCATTACCTCGCTGTCCGAACGCTCAGAGTCTAAAACCCTCCGCATCTTCTTCAGCTCGTTCCTCACAAAACTGACAATGTTCTCCTCAAGCAGCTGGAAAATATAATGTACAAACGTAGAGTAAGGTTCAATGTAAACCTATTTTTTAATGCTTTTAAGTGTGCTTGCACTTGTACACACCATAAATACTGACTCGGTGTCTGTCTGATGCTCCAGGGCAGACTGACCAGAGTGAATCTCTGAACTTCCCTGTTGTAGTCTGCAGAGAAAAACCAGAACACTGGATGTTAATTTTCACACTCTTTTACTGTATGTTTGACTGTACACAGAAATGGTCTAGCAGTTACTGTACACAGAGCACTGGTCATTTCAGGAGGTGGAACAACAATGTCTTTCTTGATTGAAAAATGACTGAAATGATTAACTGTTCATGAAAATAGTTATTTTCTGGTGATCATGTAATGAACTAAATTTTATCAACTAAAACTATCCATTGAGAAAATAATCAGCAATAATAATACATTGCAGCCATAAATGACAGTACCAAAAACATAAACTATTGTATATTTATACCGCAGTTCCGAAAATAAATAAGTTAAAAACTTCTTCACTTTCAAGAGACTATATATCAGAAAAGTAAGACAAGGGAAAGGTGTTCTTAAAGACATGCTGGGCCATAACCTTATTACTGATGTGTCTTGTTCTTTCTATTTCTTCATTAACACTGATATTATAATGTAACTTACTGACTTACTCTGTTTCAGAAGAATGTCTCTGAAAAGCAAGAGGTGGCTCCCTTGACTGGTTGCTCTTCATGGACACACAGCTGCATACAGAGGAGCCCAGTCTCTCCTGCTGCTCTGGGCTTCAAAACAACACAGGCTGATTTTAATAATTATGTAGGCAAGTAAGAATCTGGTGAGGAGATATGTGAAGAAGAGTGAAATGATATGCAAGTAAGTCAGGCTAAGACTATCAACTCAAGACCCTGGATGGAGTTCTGTTGGGAGAAAGGTAATACAATATTTAGTGACTTGAGAATTTCACTGTATGCCAAAGGCAACATAATGAATGGTGAAGGCACCGTGGTAAAAAGAGGTCATGTTACTTGGATACAAATAAGAAATGGCATCAGCCAAAACCGCCATCTAAACCAACTGGGCTGCAGTTATACTCAAGAAAGAAAAGAAAACAGGATAAAAACATGAAAGTAAAAATGATGCTAGGCTCTGACAGCCACTGACGGTTAAGATCCTTGTCTTACCTTTGTTTTCTGGTCCAGTAGTCATGGTCCCCAGACTGAGAGATTCTGGAGGGAGAGATTCTCTCACCTCCCCCCTCATGCATTTCCAGTGTAGAAGTTACACCTTTACACAAAGCACACCCGAAATGCTGACAGTCTGCCTGAGCATGAAGCCACCCAGTCAAGTCTGCTCTGTTTGCAGAAGGAAAGAATGTAGGTATTATCCACATGTATGTTAAAGGGCAGCGTACAGCCTGAGGCAACAATAAAATAGCTTGTGTACCCATTCAACTTTTAACAGCTTGGAAGATACTTACTACATATACGGAAGTCACATTTATGCTCACAGACAGTGGCAAAAGAAGTAATCAGCTCATTAAAAGAAGCAGTACAACAGTGTAAAAATACTCTGTTACAAGTAAAAGTCCTGCATTCAAAGTACAAAAGTACTGGCATCAAAACATACTTAAAGTAAAAAGTACTTCACACTCCTGTATATCATATTATTGTATTATGATTACTGATATATTACTGTGTACACCACATTTAATGATACAGCAGGTAAAGGGGAGCTAGTTTTTACCTGCTTTTATGCATTTAATTTGAATTGCTGCTGGGTAGCTTGTGAGTTTTTCATCACAAATCAATAAGGTCTTATAATATACTGTATTTTTTCATTATACTGCTTATGAAAAGTAACTAAAGTTATAAAATAAACGTAGCGGAGTAAAAAGTACAATATTTGCCTCTAAAATGTAGTGAAGTCAAAGTATGAAGTAAAAGAAAATGAAAATAATAAAGTAATGTACAGATATCTCAGAGTTGTACTTAGGTACAGTACTTGAGTAAACGTACTTAGTTACTTTTCACCATTGCTCACAGAGATTTAGAGTGTTAGATTAGATATTCTTTGTCATGGAGGGCCGTATAGGGGGTCACCAACTGAGCCACTGGATTCCACATATAGCAGTCCCTGATATGGAGAATCCCCAAAAACGTCATAGAAACCAAACAGGCAATGAAGCTCACAGACTGACACATTTAACCTCTGGTCACCTTCAGTGGGCTTGTCCAGGCCCAGGACGGAGTTACTGCCCACACACAAATCATCACTATTTTACTGAGAATAACTAGATTTATTTTACAGCTGTGTCATATTGACCATGGCACATTAACAGAGCTTTACTTTGGTGTTTTTTGTTTTGGGGTTGTGTTGTTCAGAAGCCTGAAAGTTAAAAACTATTCAACTGTACTTCAGTATAAAGTTTGTTGCTTTATACTTCAGCACCATACCAGTTTTTTTTTTTACTCCAACAAGTTTGACAGCTAATTAAGATTGCAAATAAAAACCAATGACGATGATGATTCATAGTTGCAATGATTTGTCGATTTATGGATTGACAGTAAAATATTCAGTAATTATTCTGACTGACTTCAACAGCTTTAACATATTTTATCATGACATCCATGTTCACAGACCAGGACACTGCACCGTCACTGAAGCCTATTATAATATTAATGCTGTATTTGCCATTTGAAAAAATCCCAGGAGAGTGCTGAAGAGATCTAAGCATATATTTTTACTGCTGCAACAGGCAATAAAACTATTAATTAAATAAATTAAAATAAGAAAAGCTGTGTAGCTTACCTTGTGAAAACAGCTGCGTCCAACTAAAGCCTCCAACTTCACCCGAGGAAATTAATTAAGAGGAACCGAGAACACAGACAGAAAAACTGAGAAAATCAGCCCCTATGTTGATCAACAAACTACAATTCAAGTGACACGCCCAGCTCTCAACAGTTACACAATGTCAGGTTTGGCTGCACCTCCTTTCTCACTCCCCTCACTCTGTTTTCACTCCCTTACCCTGATTACGTTATCCTTTACACCTGCTTCACATCCCCTGATTACCACCAGCTGCACCTGATTAGTTTCTCCCTATTTTAGTCCCTGCTCTTCGTTCACTTCCTTGTCAGTTCTTTCTAGCTTTTCTCAGACCCGTTTGTTCCCCGTCGTTCTTTTGAATCTGTATTTAGTGTTTTGTGTCTCTTCTCTCCAGCTGCTTGGGTGAGTCCCAATGTCCGCAGCCCGGTCTTCTCCTCATCATCTCCATCATTGACTGTGTACACTCCTATGCTCGACACCCGGTTCCATTGTTCCTCTGTTCATTTCTTGTCACTTACACATCACTGTAAATAAACTACACTGTCTGCACCGAAGTCAGCCACCTGGGTCCGTCTGTTTTTGTGACTCGCTCACTGTTGTGTTCGAGCAGTCCTTACACACAAGTGCCCATCGGAATTTCTGAAAGCAGCTTGTGGCAAGGCCGTGTCCTACCCTGACCTCGGTGGAGAACCGCTGAACATCCCTTATGAGTAGCTACCCACTTCTGCAAAAGACTGGGGAAGTTAGATGTTGTAAATCCTTGTGTAAACAGCTGGTTTTAAATGACGTCTGAGAGGTAGGTATAGCTGAAGGCTGAACTCAGGGTGAAAACACATAGTAACAATTTCTGGATGTGAAACCTGCAGCGGAATTTTTAGATTCATTTTGACACCGAAAGGCAAACAAACCAACACAAAGACAACTCATAAACATAATGGTAGTTGTGACTTTATCTCATACTTTATCTGACATGCTCAAAACTGATCTCAAAATGTTGACTTACCATGGGCAATTTAAATTTTATTCTTTTTGTTTTATTGGCAGAAATGGGCTTACATAGTCCTTTTACTGTGGGTCTTTGGTTCTTCTTACTATTGCTAACTCTGAGAGATGAGACAGTCCAAGTAACTACAAAACAGTGCTGATTTATTCAAAGGATCACGGGTAAAATTAACATTACACGCTCAGGTATCTTGCATCTCCAAACTGCTCGCAGGCAGATGTAAGATGAAAGACCCTGAACCCACCAGGCCTATACATGATATCCCTTCGGTTGGGCTAGCCCCATACTACCCAGAAACGTCAACCGAGATGTCTCTGTTACCAGCTTTGCAGCTGGCCATAGCAGTAGTCAAAACATGAAGTAAATCAATGTGTGTGTGTGTGTATCTGTTGATTAAGTGGTGTGTAACTAAAAACATTCTCACAGACTTCTAGTACATGTCGTGACTTAAACATAAGAACATATTATGGCTAAGGCTACAGTTATACATGTCATAATAATAATATTAAACACCCTGTCTGCTGACAGTCATCAGCTCTTCTCTCTAGTATCCTTGACCAGATGTACCCTGTAGAAACTCATAAGCATGTCTAAGCATTTAACAGTCTAACTAGACATCCTATCTCCACTAAACATTTCTAATACATAAAGTATCTAACCAATATCTATCTGACTAAAAATACCTAACACTACTAAAATCCAGATGTGAGAAGAGTGGTGTATATGTGTGAAGAAACGGAGCTAGTCTCTCATGTCGCTGTGTCCGACATTCCTTTAATATATTCTTTTTTTCTCTGCCCCCTCTCTTACCTGTGACCCCCCAGGTCACCTCCCGTGGGCGGGCCAATACAGGATTGTCTACATGATCTACAAGTGGATAAAAAAAATAGGCTTCATATATTATGGTAATGGTCAAGTATTGATTTTATGGAGCCCAAACAAGCATTTTGGATTTTTCTCTGTATAGTCTACCCTGCAGACAGAAACAACCTGCCATGTTTGCAGGCAATAATCTTATTTATAATGAATATTCTCCTTAAAAAGACCCTAGAAGTTAGAATTTGAAAACATTTAGAACAAAGCTCTTTTTAGTAAAGATGCATATACAACACTATCTTTCATCAGGCATCTAAGAAACTTAAGTGAGAAGCACAGCAATCCTATTTTTGGAGTGATTCATTTGGAGATCTGAAACAAGTGACCTCAGTATGACTAAGTCCTTCTGTAGCTATGGCCCTGTACACAAGACAAATGAGATATGTACACAGTAATATAACAGCCTATAGGAGGAGGAATAATCAGTAAAAAAAATGAATGAAGCCTGTTATGGGAAGCTATATCAGGTGTAATGACTCAGTGGCCTGTCACATGTCTGAACTGAAACAATTCAAATTAGTCATAACTACTTTAAAAATATTGGTTTAATAGCGACAGAACTACACTTCATTCTAGAATGTGACTTTTTAACAGCACTGCATTTCCGAATGTTTATCAGGATAGTGTAGAAAGAAATTCTTGGTAAAATGATATAGTGCTATGTTATGTATTTGCAAAACTGTTCAAATAATTGTTTAATCTGTTTGACCTGTTGGACTGGAAAGACTTGACCTGTGCCCATGAACTGCTTGTGAGTAGGTGAAGAGAGACTCAAAACAACAGGAAGTGTGCGCAGGCAGAATGAGATGACAGGGCTGTCTCCAGCCAGAGATGTAAGTGGGTAAAAGGTCTTATTGTTGACATTTATTAATAATATATGAAATGCTTGGCCTTCTATAATCAATATTGTAATCTGCATTAGCAAATATATTTACAGGATTATTTTAGTATCATATGCATTATAATAGTATCATCTGCCTTATAATCTACTTTTGTGTTAACTATTTCATTTGTCTTAAAGAGTGTAGGAGACTTGCAGTTGCCAATAGCAGAACCTGTAAAGCCATCTCCAGGAAACCAAAACCGGAACTAGGGCTTAGCAACGCTCCTAGTGACAGGAGTAGACGGGAAGTGAGTTAAGGGGGGCCTTCTCTAAAACTGTCTGAGCTTAGGGCATTCAAAGGTCAGGATGTGTTCTTAGAATTTTACAGATGAAAACTGCCTGGGGACAAAATCATCAAATGAGGGGTCAGAACGAGGTCAACCGACCAACCAGGGAGCGAGGATGAAGGACAACGCGGAGGACGTCAGATCTACCATCATTTGTATATTTGAAAACTGTATAATTAGACTGGGTGAGTCTAGACGTTCCCCTGCTCTGAAGGCAGTTGGAACGTTTTGCTGTTGTTTGGTAGGGCCTCAGAGAGACGAAACCCAGAGCTCTGTAAATTGCTTTTCTTGAATATTTTTTCTGAAAAATTGATTGTAATAAATATCTTAAAAGACAGATTTGTCTTTGACCACTTCTTCATCAAGAACACGCAGGACTGGTTTCAGTCCATCAATAGTCTCTTCTGCATTTTTTTTATTCTTAGAAACAACTAACTATCTGATAACCCTGCCCAAACCTCCTTCTTGCAATCTCTTCCTGTTATCTGCAGTAACTTATTGAACTGTTGCATTTCTGTAATTCCTCAGGTAATGTCTCCTAGTTTTAGTGACCTCTGACCTTTCCTCCTGCCTCAAGTCAAAAATGTCCAGTGCCCATCCCACAGCTGGTCACTGATTTAACTATGTTGTCCATCCTAACTTTCTCCACACACTTTTTTTTCAAAACTTCAATAACCATGTGAATCATGTGAAACTATTTTAACTCAGAGTTCAGGTTGGCCATCACAGGAAAACTCCTTCAAACAGTGATCCTGAATAACAGAGTATTTTTTTCTGCTAAATTGTATTTGCCACAAAATGGCCCTGTTCACTAAGGAACTTTTTAATATTTTCTGTAATTTTTTAATCTAAATGTTTTCTCACTGCCACGTATGTAATTATCCCTTTATTTTAGTGTAACTGATTTGTAGTAAAGATTTTAATATAACCATTATATGACCCCACTTCCCAAAACAAAAAGTCATAGTTGTTTACTGAAAATGCACTGTGGTGAATTTCAGTTGGTGTCCTTGGCAATTTACAAAGTTATAGAGAGGACACAGCAGATACAGTTAAGTCATCTTACCTTAAACTTGGCCTTTGTTTCCAGTCAGTAATGTGCAGATAGAAATCAAGTAGGGAAACAGGTAGACAAGCAACACATGTAGCTTGAGCTCTAAGGCAACACACAGTAACTCTGCCAATCAACAGGGGAGCTGCTCTCTCTGCTCCTAAACAAATGAGCCACAGCTGTGGAGGCCGGTGGAAAATGACAGTAACAGTTAGGTGATCATCAGGGAATGGGGTTGGAAAATAACACAGAGCTCTCAGGAGACCAGAGGAGCGGGGAGGCAGGAACGGGCAACGAAGATGAGGTAGCAAAACTCTACTTCTGTCAAATCTGAACACACAGACATGATGCACATATTTTTAAATTCTGTGCAACTTACAGTTCCCAGTGACATCATTACCCCTAATGTCCACAATAATCAAATGTCCATAAATCTGCTTGAAAATCACAAAATAAAGAACCTGCCTGAGAATCACTATTTTTTAAAGCATGATGTGATTTTGGTGACACTACAGTGTATGACTAGAGTTATTGAATAGTTTTCACAATAAAAATTGTCCCAGATTATGAAAAACCAAACATATATTTTTCCTAACTAAGGGTTACTGATCTGGAAATTTTGAATCTTAATATTTTTACAACTATATCAAAGTCAGTCATAACATACCTTTGTCAGCACACTGACCGACAGCTATCACCGCCTTTGTGTCTGGGAACAAATATGACATTTACAGTGGATATAAAAAGTCTACACACCCCTGTTAAAATGCCAGGTTTCTGTGATGTAAAAAAACGAGACCAAGATAAATAATTCCAGAACTTTAGCCACCTTTAATGTAACCTATAACTTGTACAACTCAATTGAAA
>NW_018127928.1:1028150-1047888 GCF_001952655.1 Monopterus albus
TATCTTGGTCTCGTTTTTTTACATCACAGAAACCTGACATTTTAACAGGGGTGTGTAGACTTTTTATATCCACTGTATATGTAACGGGAGCTTTAAATCGCCCCGTCTCTTTCAGTAGGTCAGGCACATCGGGATAGGACTTCATTCCGAAGGTAACGTGCATGGGTTTGCTCAAATATTGGTAGGGACATTTCCCTCCTGCCCAAATGCAAAACTACACCCTTGCCCACAAGCACACAACTTAATCACAATTCTTAAAAAAAAAAGTTTCCTGAAGGTGAAGATGTCTTGTAAAATCAGGCAGCACCAGCTGAGAGCATTCACATGGGTTTATTCAATGAAATGCAGCATTTCACACTGTTGCTCACATATCAGATAGACAAACTGCAAGAGTTAACACACATCTTACTGCATTTGTTACGGCTTTGTTAGTACATGAAATGTCATTTTACACTTCAGAAGCTGAAGGCTAACAGTCAAGTTTCACCCCAGTGTCTAGATCTTCTCCACTGGTGACTCCAGTAAACTAGCTGCAGCACATTTACTGCGCTTTTCTCCAATAAAAAGTGAAACAAATAACAAGCGACAGTGCACAAACATTTATGGCTGAATCCTTTCCTGTACATATACTTTAGCTGTTTGCTTACGATCTGTGCAAACTGTATCTCGGTGGGAAACTGGTCCCCAGCTCATTTCTGGACACATGACCAATCTTTGTTTAGGGCTTGCAAATTTGGTGAATTTCAGAATATTTTTGTGAAAGAATTCACATCACACATTTTAGTTGAACTAAAAACACATTTATAAAAATAAATACCCCTTTGTTACTGCTAAAAATGTGATCTGAAAATATTTTCCTATGTTATACAGTAGGAAAATGAAGAGGCTATAACTTGAGTGCTATGGGATACACATAACAAGGAAAAGAAGTTTAAAACATACATTTCTTATACAATTATTCAATGTTTTTCTTGCTTGTGGATGTTAAATTGTATTGATGACAGAACCATTTAGTTCATCTGCTACATTTTCCTCTCCTGCACTGACAAATACTTTATATAAAAGGTTAAGGTGGTATTTAGGAGATAGATGATTTAAGTCATTACTAACACTGATTTCAGGTATTTGAGTTGTAGATTTGTTATGTTATTGTTTCCTGACAGTTTTTGGTTAAGCCCAGGCAGGAAGATGAGGAAACACTGACAGGTGAGTTTTTTAAACGACTTCCTCAGTTGTATTTTTGTGGCTTTTGCTCCACAGTTCTTAGTGGTATTTCAGATACACGTGTATGACCACAGTGGTACACACTGTATATCCCTTTCTTAGAAAGATTAAGCTGATGAGCCTGGCCTTATGCACAAGACATTTTTCTGGGTTGTTCTACATTAATAATTAAATGGCATTTAAAGGGTCAGTTCACTCAAACAACAAACCTTTTTAAAAAAACATATCTACTTGTTTCACCATGCAGATAGGTTTGGTTTATTTTTGTCCAGTTGTCATGGAATAGTAAATGCTCAAATTTTCATTTTTTAAGCTAACATGGATGACAAAAATTTAATTCGAGCACTTACTTTTCCACGACCACTGGGCAAACGTCTTCCCTTCACCTCCATAATTTTGATGTGGATGTAGTTATTTACATACCTGGTCAAATACAACCAAACCTATCTGCACTGCAGATTACCACAAGAAAGCAGTGCAATTTGTGTGAACTGACCCTTTAAATTCACTTTGCCAGCTGGCATCAAGCATTCTAGATACATCATGACTGTACTAACTGGTCAGACACAGCAAAGAAATAACATCTAACGCTGCTGCTGCTGCCACAGGAGCATGGACCTCCAACTGCCAAAGGGTGTGTGTTACTGTGTCACCTGAGCTTAGATTAGGTTAAACAAGTGGGATAATCTTGTATAGCACCGTACAGAAGGAGCTAATATAAACTCATCATTAATTAAAAAAAACCTATTTACAAAGCACCACATGTAGTGCAAAGACAGGTGTGTGTGGACAAAAGCCTGACTGACCGCTTTGGGATTTCCCTTTGTCCAGTGTTGTGTGTGTGTTTATGTGTCTATCTCCTGGACTGGCCCGTATAGCTGTTCTCGATACATAGCACAACGTAGGAGCTGGAGCAGCTGCTGGAGCTCTGCTGGAGCAGACTGCCGCTCTGCAGCGATGATGCCATGCCTGTCACCACCGGGTCTCCCACACGCCACGTCTCACAGAAGTTGTCGATGTGATGCTGACCGGCGCTGTTGGAGCCGTGCCACACCATCTTCTCTGGCCTGGGACAAAGCACAGAGAAAGGTCGGAAGTAAGCCAAGTGATGGTGTAAGATTGTTTTAATTGTGATTTTTGTGCTTCTGTCTCACCATGTGCTGTCACTTAGCACATCCTTGCCATCGAAGGAGTAGATCGTCACACTGTCCTTCATTCTACCACCACTGAAAATGGCATCCCAGCTGTCAAATAGCACCTCATCCTGAAGAAGACAACACAACACATTTAGTTCAAAAGATCTGGAGAAGCAAAAAAATCAGTTTAGAAGGCACAAATCCTAAGTTTTAACTGTAACTGACTGATCACTTGTAAACACGCCACATGACTTGACTCAAGGCTCCAACTGTGTTAATTTCAGAGCTATGACAAAATGAACTTTCAAAATAAAACAGGTACATTTTTTTCATTTAATGTGGTTGTTCATTTGTTTGATTTTTGGTAATGAATAATGGAATTATTAGAGCATGGTGGCACAGACCGCTGTCAGCCGTTCAGGTCTCTCTGTCCTCATTTATCCAAACAGGGATTTAGATTTGCTAACCAGCTATTTAGCAACTTTGCTCAGCGGGTAGTGTACAGGGTGCTATTAGAGCTTTTTTTGATAAAACAAAATCAAGAGAAAATAAACCAGATGAAATTGTCAAAAAAAACCTTAGCTAGCTACCTTAAGGTTGACAATTGGCAAATGGTCCCTGTCAGTCTTGTGGACGATGCTGTAGAGATCTTGGAGTCTGGCAGAAAGGAAGGCCCGGAAAGTTCCCTTCATCCCGACTGCTTGAGCCTGGCTGAAGCACAGGAAGTCTGCACCACGGATGCCCTTCATGGAGCCGGTCTGAGGGCTGTTCATAGCAATCAGGTGGAGCTGTGGAAAGACCCAAGTGCCTGTTAGCATTTTTATCATAATAACTACTGCAGTTTTAGACAAATAGCTTCTCTTACCCCTGGACCTGAAGTGTGATGGTGGACTGGAGTCTGGGGCACAGGTGGAGGTGGTCTTCGCTGAGGGGTGACTGTATAACGCGTGTCTGGGTATGCAGGGCGTTCCTGGGCTGTATGGACAAAATACCTACCATCTGGTTGGTTTAGCCGGTCTCCGTAACTTGGAAACCTTGGATTGGTGGGTGCTGGGTACCGCGGGTCTGGGTGATACTGTGAGTCAGGGTGGTATCGGGGATCAGGGTTTGATGGATACTGAGGGTAATACGGATCTGGCTCTGACTGATGCCCTGAGCTCGGGTGGACTGGACTGGCAGGTTGGCTTTGAGAGCTGTGGTCTGGGTAGTAAGGAATGACTGGTGGGGGCTCCACAGCTGCAACCTCATTACCCTGAAACAATATGCATGACGTGTGTTACAACAGGGTATGGTCTATGTTCTGGAATAAAGAATACAGTTACACTTACATCCTCACTGGGCAAAGCAATGTAACTCCCAAGCTGGAAAGATATAGGAGACAACTGCATTAATATACATGAAAAAACTGAGAAATCAGCATTTTTACTTTTCTCCAGCTGACTTGTTGTTTAAAAAAAAAGAAAAAAAAAAAAGATATATTTTACCTTGACTTGCCGGACTCCATCTCTGACCCGTAAGTAGAGATCTGTTTGGTCTATGATGTACACCAGAGAGCCCTCAGGTTGTATTCTAGCAGTGGCTGTCATGGTGTCATAAGATCTCAACACTGTCACCTACAGTACAAACACACCACATGGATCAGTGTCTTTTGAATTCTGATAACAAGTGTGTATCTTAAATGTCTATTTTTACTCTTGCAGCCTGGCTCATGAGTCACTTACTACAGTGCAGTAAAGCTATGTGAAGACTTTGGAACATATTCTTCATAGAGACACGTATATATTGTGACTTTAAAATTTATTTAGCTTTATGCAGTCTCTTAACACGCGCTGCTCCCCTTCATATCAGATTTGGTTTAGGTGATCTGTGTCTTGAGCTGCAGTCACAGTGGATTTGTATAGCATTCATGATATACAGTCTTATGCAAAAGTTTAGGCACCCCTTGATAAATAACAGATTTTGGTGATTTTTTATTTGAACAGATGTTAACACAGTTTCTCTTGGAAATGGAAAAAATGCACAATATTTTCAGCAAACAGTGATGCATAGTTACTTCTTATGCCATAAATTGAACAAAAATAAAAAATAAAAACATTATTATGGCATGGTGCAAAAGTTTGGGCACCCTAAGAGTTCCAGAGTCTCAAAGTCTCTCACAAGGTATCAGACCTTAATCAGCTCGTTAGATCTGATGCACAGCAACAGCTGTCATTGGTAAATGCCAATTTCAAAGCTGTACAAATACTTTGACTCTTCAAACCTTGTGCACACACTTGTGGACACCCAGCAACCATGGGTTCCTCTAAGCAGCTGTGTAAGACCCTGAAAATGAAAGTTATTGATGCCCACAATGCAGGAGAAGGCTACAAGAAGATAGCAAAGCGTTGTCAGCTTGCAGTTTCCACAGTAAGAAATGTAATTAAGAGATGGCAGATCAGGGGAACTGTGGAGGTCAAGATGAGATCTGGAAGACCAAGAAAACTCTCGGACAGAACTGCTCGTATGCTGGTCAGAAAGACAAATCAAAACCCCCATTTGACTGCAAAAAACCTGCAGGAAGATTTAGCAGACTCAGGAGTGGTGGTGCACCGTTCCACTGTGCAGCGATGCTTGCACAGACAAGGCCTTCATGGAAGAGTCAGCAGAAGAAAACCTTATCTGCGTCCCCATCATAAAATCCAACGTCTGAAGTATGCAACAGGACATCTACAGAAGCCCGATGCGTTTTGGAAACAAGTGCTGTGGACTGATGAAGTTAAAATAGAACTCTTTGGACACAATCAGCAAAGGCATGTTTGGAGAAAAAAAGGAGCAGCATTTCATGAAAAGAACACCTTGCCAACTATTAAGCATGGGGGTGGATCTATCATGCTCTGGGGTTGTGTTGCAGCCAGTGGCACAGGAAACATTGCACGGGTGGAGGGAAGAATGGATTCCACTAAATACCAGCAAATTCTGGAAGCAAACATCACACCATCTGTAAAAAAGCTGAAGCTGAAAAGAGGATGGCTTCTACAACAGGACAATGATCCTAAACATACCTCGAAATCCACTATGGAATACCTCAAGAGACGCAGGCTGAAGGTTTTGGAATGGCCATCACAGTCCCCTGATTTAAACATCATTGAAAATTTGTGGGTAGATCTTAAAAGAGCTGTGCATGCAAGACGACCAAAGAATATTACAGAACTAGAAGCCTTTTGCAAGGAAGAATGGGAGAAGATCCCAAGTACAAGAATTGAAAGACTTTTAGCTGGCTATGAAAAGCGTTTGCAAGCTGTGATATCTGCCAGAGGAGGTGTTACTAATCAGGACATAGGGCAGACA
The DNA here is from genome assembly GCF_001952655.1 of Monopterus albus. NCBI lineage: Eukaryota > Metazoa > Chordata > Actinopteri > Synbranchiformes > Synbranchidae > Monopterus > Monopterus albus. The sequence goes on from NW_018127928.1 coordinate 1,033,838, forward strand.
TACTGACTGCATCAATGGCTTTCTCACCCCTGAGGAGTATCCAGGTAGCCCTGGAGGTCCAGGTGGTCCCGGTGGTCCAGGAATACTGATAGCTGTTATTTAAAGGAGTCACATAACCTCAAATGAGACTGAAGAAAGACTTAATCTAGAATATGTGGGTGAGTTCATGATCATAACTCACTCTGTGTGCCTCTGTGAGCACCAGGTAAAGATGGTCCTGGAGGTCCAGGTGGCCCTGGTGGTCCAGGTGGGCCATCATAGCTTCTTCCTGGTGGACCTGGTGGCCCCTGAGGGCCTGGTGGGCCAATGATGGAGTCACCTTTAGGGCCCTGATGAGACAAGGACAGAGAAGAGGACTGAAGAAGAGGAGACTGATTTTACTATACAGTATGTTAAAAGTAGAATAGAGAAAATTAAGATGTTACAGTTTAATACAAGGAATCGCTGTCGCTATTTATATTTAAGACCTACCAGTTTAGAACAAATCATACAGTATACTGTACCCTTTTTTCATTTTAACAAAATGTGGTAGTCAAGTAGCCCTCAAAATCATATCTAACCTAATTACATCTAATATGTACTACATACTGCATTTGTGTGGATTCTGTGGACAGAGACAATAGGTTGAGCAGTTGCATAGTGTTTTTTGGATTGTGATCTTACAGGAGGTCCAGGCACTCCTGAGGCTCCGACTCCACTCCCTCCATAGCGGGGATCGTAATATCCTCCACCCGGTTCTCCTTTCTCTCCTTTCAAGCCTGGACTGCCCATTTCACCTTTCAGCTCATTCTTGACACATAAACATCAAGAAACATCCAAGAAGTATAAACAAAGTATTACAGATGCTAATAGTTTAACCAAAACCGACACAACTCTAACAAGAGCACTCAGAGCACATGTACCTCCACAAAGGTGCCAAGTTATGGCAGAAATGTGTGTTAAATTGGGTTTTCAATGTTAATTTAAATGGCCATCACATCTGGAATCTGGATCAGATTCAGAAGAAATTTGCTCTGATGATAGACAATGCCACCCTACATATATGTGTCAAATTTAAAATGATTTCAATAACTTTTGATGGAGATATGAATTTTTTTAAATGTTGCTTTTTGTGATTTTCCTTATTTTTTGTGACCTTGACTTTTGACTTTTTTCATACAAAATTTAATCACTTCTATGGTTGGTCTCTATCAACGTCTGTACCAAGTATGCTGATGATCCATCTGGCTGTTTGTCTGTAATCCTGCTAACCAACACACACACACACATTTGATGGAGGTAATCATGTGGAAAGACCGTAGTGTTGAGCTTTACCTTTAAAGTGTAAAGGTCAAAGTCTGACCCGATACCTGCATCAGAAACAGAATGTACTGCTTTAAATTTGTCTACAAACTAAAAATATTAAACATTTCTTGGCATGTGACTGGACAGATAAAGTGCTACCTGGACGCCCCGGTGGTCCAAGATCACCTTTCTCTCCTTTCATAGCTATAAACAAGAACAGCAATAATGGACTAAGTTAAATATCTACTGTTACAGGAACAAAAACATGCTTATTTGCTTCGTTGCCCAGACTTAGACGAGAAGACACACACTCCCATGTCTGTGGATAAAATATGGTGCTGGTTATCGCAGTTAGCTTAAAATAAAGACTGGAAAGAGGGAAAAACAGCTAGCCAGGTTCTGTGCAAGGTGAACCATTTACTGTTTTACAGAAGGTTATGTGTTGTTTCCCCCTATTTCCAGTGTTTAGGCTACGCTAAGCTCAGCTGACCATATTTAACATAGACATGAGAGTATCAAGCTTCTCATCTAGCTCTCAGTGAGAAAAAGAATAGACATATTTAACTAAATGTCAAACTAATCCTTAAGAATTTCATTTTAATCATGGCACCTGAATATGAAGTGAACTCACCGGGGTGATACCTGGAGTAATCCTCATTCCCCTGAAATACAAAGGAAAGACGATTAGGGAAATGTAATATATATAACGTTCACATCCACAAGTGCCAGAAACTTTCTAGAAACACAAGTTATTTTATTCACCTATTAATCCATTAGGGTCAAGGGTCAAGGTGTTTATTTGTCATATGCACAGTTAGGAAACGTGTTTCCCTGTACAATGAAATTCTTACTTTGCCGTCCACATGAATGCCACAAAATACAAATGAAATATAAAGTAGATAAATAAGCAACACAAAATTTAAGGCACTTTAAGCAGCAATATAATAAAAATATATAAGAATATAATAAGAGAATGTATGCTGCATTAGGTTCTTACATAGTTAAATTATGTACTTATTGAAACAGAGGTAAATATCCCCAAAGGTTTTCAGATGTACATTTTTGACACTTTTTATTCAAAACTGCTACAACCCCTTTGGAAATATTTTATGTCTCAACTCACTCCGAGTCTGTCAACAGGAACAGTGGGTCCAGGAGGTCCAGGAGGGCCCGGTGGACCTGGAGGACCCTGGGACACCAAAAAAATATTAATTACTCTGTGTGTGTGTGTTGATCATTAAAGCTGCACAGTTCAGAAACCTTGAATGTAAAATGAGCCAAAATCTGTGATACTCACAGGGTAACCATATCCAGATCCAATGCTTGCATCTCCCTTCGCTCCTTTGGCGCCATTCAGCCCCGGACGACCCTACAATCAAACCACATTCAGAATCCTAACTGAGTCCAGTTGAACTCTGGAGACTCCCAGTGTACTGTAGATGTGTTTGCACCACATTTAAAATGACTTGAGATGAATCTGACTTAGCCTCCTTACCGGTCTCCCTGGAAGCCCAATCTCTCCCTTATGGCCTGGAGGACCGTATGAACCCTGGAAAAAAGTTTACTAGCTTGGAACACTAATATAATGCTATTAGTTTGTCATACAACTGTCAAGGTTTTAAAATGTGCTACATACTGGAGGTCCCACTGGGCCAGGAGGTCCCTTCTCACCCTGGAAATGAATACACATGTACAATGAAAACTTCAGACAGTGATAGTTTATGCACTTATTTGGGGTGAGTTACAGAAAACAGATGCTTAAATTCCTGAATCATTAAAAGCAGGGCAGAAAGGAAACATGCTAGGTATCCTAATAGCTCATTATCTGGTAGATCAAGCTTTTTTACCGGCTGTCCTGCCAGGGCACCCAGGTACAAAGGAGTCCCATCAGGCCCCAGGATGATACCAGGCTCTCCTTTCTGTCCCTGAAGAAAACAGTTTGAACAAATAGTTTATAATCACTGCTGTAAAAATGGCTGATAACACAGAAGGAAAGAAATCTGATGGGTTTTTTGTTTGCAAACTGGGAGCAGCTATCATAAAAATTAAGATTTAACTGTGTGATTATTTCAAGATATGAAACCATTTTCTTGTGATTCCAACTTATCTCACCTTTGGTGCATATCCTGGAGGACCTGAATCTCCTTTATCTCCTTTTGGTCCCATGGGCCCCTAGATCAAAACACATAACTGAATTTACATGCTTGATACATTTTTCCATATTTAACTGTGCACTGGTGGCTGTGATACATACTGGGAATCCTGCTCGGCCTGGAAGACTAGCTCCTTCCTAAAGAAGAGAGAATAATACAAAAATAAATAATAAAAAAGAACGTTTTCTTTTTGCATGTTCAAAACTTTAAACCTTCATTTAGTGAGGCTTAGAGTTAGATGGGTTAGGGGACCAGAGGATTGTCCACTCACCTGCCACCCTTCGCTCCAATATATGTCATTATACTACAGCAAGACAAAGTTAGGTCAGTTAGTATTTGTGGTGAACAAGCATTCAAATGAGTGGTGACCGTTAGTGAACATGAAGAACGGTAACAGACTTTGAGTGATTTAGTCAGTGAGTAACTCTGTAGGAATCTGTCACGTCAGGATATTGTATCAGACATAATATTTGCTGGATCTTTTTTTGTTAATGATTGATTTGTGACTCACATCTCCTGTTGTCTGGTAGACAATCTGTCCTGGGGGCCCGGGAGGCCCTGGAGGTCCAGGTGGTCCGCCATCTCGTCCTGGCATACCCTGCAATACAAATGGACATGGAATCATACATGACAATAACAAAGAACACATATCAGCACAGTGTATATTGACATATAGTGATAAAATAGGAACAGTCTCTTTAAATAATCTTTTCATGAACCAGAAAGTTTCTTGAGATATTATGTTACTTTTACAAGAGAGGCCAGAATATATGTTAGGAGTCCACAAACATACTTAGCAATAGAAGCCAACATATCCAATACAATCACCCTCCATTTTTATGCCATGCTAGCAGTGTGTCTCTAAGGATGACAACATCTGCAACTAAGCTGATTCACCATTTTGGTCCAGACTCATGTATCTCAACATTTATGGATGGATTGCTGTAAAGTTTGGTACAGACATTCATCATTCCTAGAATCCTAATGAATTCTGACTTTTTCTGCATTTCAGCATCATCACTGGAAGCAAGCTGTTGGAAGCTGGATGTTAGCAAGCTGAAGTGTGTAATTACAGCTTCACAGAGCTGCTGGCAAGACTGCAGACTCTTTGATTAGGCTCTTTAGCAACTGTTCTGGAGTGCGATACTGCAGAAAGCTCCAGAACAACCAATAAACAGACCTGACTGTTTTGTCAACTTATGCGTACAGGGTTAAGAATGAGCTCAGGTATACTGTAATAATAGATATTAAAAGCAGTGTACTGTACATAATCCTTGCAAATACAGCATATTAATCAATACAGTGCACAACACACTGGAAGTATTTTACTAAATGCAATGCATAAGGTCTAATCAAATGTTTATGCTTTGATACTGTGTCAACAAAACAGGGTAAGAGATTTTCAGCACAGCATAAAAATGAAAATATTCTTGCAGTAAAATGAAAAATATCTTATATTTTGCTTGGAACTCACCGTCTCTCCTTTCGCTCCTCTTTCACCCTTTTCACCCTTAAAATTGAACACATAAGGTTAGTGAAAACGCACATTCCTGCCAAGCCAAACAATCTACAAAAAGTCTAGTGGTGTATTATTTACATATGATATGGAATGTAAAAACCCTGTTTATTGGGCTAGATACCGGCGGTCCAGGGATCCCGTCCAGGCCTGGGAGCCCAGGTGGTCCTCGTGGCCCCTCTGCTCCTTTTTCTCCAAAGTTGCCCGGCAAACCTGGCTGGCCCTAGAAATGAACATTCAAACAGTACTAATACTCATGTTCAGCACAGGCGTTACAAATTCACTGAACATCACAAGAACAGCTACCACTAATATTCCCAAAAGTAATTACATTTTCAGGATAGTCTGCTCAAATTGTGTTTATAGTAACACAACTTTATTTATGTCATGGACCATACATTTTGGAAGACTGTGACTTATTAATAGTTTAGGTAATCTTTTTATTTTCTATTTGGTTTAGCACAAGTTCCACCGATGTTTAGTAAGAATATACATTAAAGAGTCTTATTTAAGTCAAATTAGCCCAGGTCACACTAAGTGGAAGTGAGCTTACAGAGATGGAGACTAACAACTGCATTCACATAGCACAATGCGGTAGAAATTCTCTGAAGTACTTACAGGTAGACCTGCAGTACCACGTGGACCCTGGAAGACAAGACACAGGATAACATGAGTGAGCACATGATCTGTTAGGGAAAAAACAAGACTGTCATGTACAGTATGTGTAACTGGGTACCTGTGGTCCAGGTGGGCCGGCGATCACATCATATCCATCATTGTCACTCTGTAAGGAAGATAGTGAAAATGAGAAGAATGTGAAAATGTGTTTCTTCACAACATAAGATCTATTCTTCCATCAACATAAAGCAGCACAATATGAATGTATTATTCACAGTATGATCAGTTAGAATCTGAACCTCTGGATAAGACTTTGCTTTATTCAAAAACTGAACAACTGGTTCGATGTTGCTGATTTATTAGAGGATATTCTCATTTAAAAGTTCAATCTGGCATTATTCTACATACAGTATATGTCCTTTTGTCAACAAATCCTTAAAAGACTAAAGCCAACAATGCATTTGTCTGTCCCTCAGTACTTTCTGATGCATCCAAGTCCACTGGCTCCTACTGAAGATATGAATGTTTAAAAACAGGTTACAAATACACTCATATTTGGACAATGTAGTTTTCAGTAAATGTTACGCTTGCATTTGTCTGTGACTATTTTACCCATAAACACTAGTTGTATGTTCTCAGTTACCGAGCAAGAACAAAAACTGCTTTTTAAAGAATCTTGTGTCTGCCAAACACAGTGATATTCAACATCTGTATGTGTTCTGTACTTAAACCAGTTATGTTAAGAAATGTGTCTTCTAATTGCAAACTTCACATTCTGGTGTCCCCTCCTGTAGCTTTTTCTTTTTGTTTCAATCCTAAAGATGGAAAAAACTACATTTTTTTGGAGGCATTGCTCACACACACAGTAAAACAGGCCTTTTAAAAGCTACTCACAAGGCCAGTGTGGTAAGGTGGCCCTGGTGGTCCAGGAGGTCCTGGAGGTCCAACTGGTCCCATTGGCCCTGGAAGCCCTGCTAGCCCGGTCTGCCCTGCGGTACCCGTCTGTCCTGGGTCACCCTGAGCACCCTGGGAAAAATGAAAATTAGGTTTAGTGCAACCACAGAAGAAAAAATGAGGAAAAGAAGGTGATGCCAAAGAAGGTGAGACATGCAGATCTACAGAGGCAGAGGTTAAGCTGAGTTACATGAGAAAACCATGCAGAAAGATGTTATACTTGGAAAAGTGATAGTAAGCAGCTGAATGTTTAATGAATCCATGGAGGAAAAGTATTTCTCCACTCATCATGAGGGATGTGTTACCAGATACTTCAATCATCCATGGTTGCACTTTGTTTAAAATATGTTAAAACTGGTGAAAGGAAAAGAAAACACAAAAGGCGTAAAGTAAGAGAAGAGGCCGGTGAGAAAGCTGGAGTCTTGTGTGTCTTGCTGAAGGAAAGCAACAAACAAAGGAGGAGAAAACTATCTGAACGCAACCACCACAAATATAGCATATACTTTTTCAGTTTAAACCTTGAGTCATACAGGAACACTGATATTTTTAAAAATAAATCACCGATATGAGTTTTAAAGACTTAAATCACCTTTTGCCCGGCTGCTCCTGGAAGACCGAGCTCACCACAGTCACCCTGTATGACAAAAAAAGATTTAAGCAATACAATAACAACAATTAGATTGACTGCCATTAATTTTGTTTATTTACATTTTCTTTTACTGTGGGAAATATTCATAACTTTACACCCATCTGCACATGCTCACCTTCTCTCCTCTGGGTCCAGGCTGACCAGGTGCACCAGGATGACCAGGAGGGCCCTAAAATAACAGACAGGATATACACAATCAACATTCATTGTTTGTCACAATCCTGCAGTGCATCCTGCTTCCCCTGGTACAGTGATGGCTGTATCATAGTAGTATCATATCACATCACGTCACAGATTAAAAACAACACTCACTGGTAAACCAGGGACTCCATCTTGTCCAGGTGGTCCAGGAGGTCCAAAGGCAACTGAACCGTTGTCTCCCAGGGCCACTGAAGTCCCAGGGATCCCAGGGGGGCCAGGAGGGCCCGGGGGGCCGGGAGGACCACGGGGACCCTGGATAACAAATCACAAAAAGATTAAGTTGTTAAAAACTTCAACAATTTGAGTTTATGTGTGGATGTTTAATGATAATCAACATACCCAAACTTTGTCCAGGTCAGGGAATCCTGAGCCTTCCATGTCAACAAAGGTCTATTGAAACATGTCGTAAAATACTGTGACAAATTGGTATCGAAAATGTCGATAATGAACGAGAAAAGAGTGAAGTGTGGACTTACTGGACGGTCACCAGTGCCAGGTCCAGGAGGTCCTGGTGGACCTGGGCGGCCTCTGGGTCCAGGTTGACCCTCTCCTCTTTCCCCCTGGAAAGATTCAGAGGTCACACATTGTCACACAGCAATGAACAGTGATATAAAACCTGTTACGTAATTGTCTGAAATAAAATTAAACAATCAAACTCATCCATCCATCCATCTGAATCCACTCTGCACTGCACCTTTTGGCCTTTATGTCCAGGATTACCAGGAGGGCCTTGTGGCCCAGCATGACCCTGCAAATTTGGAGCAAAAAACACTACACTGGTAAATTTTTATATTAAGCCTTTGATTCATATTTTAATCTGTCAATAAACGCAAACTTACAGCTTTTCCATCTTCTCCTGGATCACCCTGAAAAATAAAAAGCGACAAGTGATTAATATGTAACAACCCACAACATTTGGAGAGTTCAGGATTTTTCTAAGATTCTCTGGACTCACAGGCTCCCCATCGGCCCCTGGAGGTCCTGCAGCCCCATCTGCCCCCGGTAGCCCTGGAGGTCCAGGGGGTCCTGCCACGTGTTGCACAGCAGAGCCATCCCCCAGTCGGACTACTTCAGCCGCAGGTCCTGGAGGACCAGGAGGCCCGGGAGGCCCCTGAGCCCCACGCTCTCCCTTATTGCCTGGATATCCAATGCCCTGATGAAAAAGGTAAAAAAAAATGTAATAAATATAAAAAAATGCTTTTCTAGTGCTCCTCAACAGGTATTTATCTCTCTTTGCATTTCTAGATCAACAAGGTACAGTAAGGTATTAAGTTAAACTTCTCATCTTAAAAACTGTCACACAGTGGACACGTCTTCATAATGAAGTCAGAGTGGAATAATTTTAGGAAGTGTGGAAGTGATTTTCTACAGCAACTCAACTTTTGTTTATTATGTCATAATTATAATAATGATAATAAAAAAGTCTTTCAGCTCATACCCATTTACCTCAGCATTATTATTATTATACTGTAGATCACTTATAAAAGGGTTTTACTGGTACAATTTGGTTGTAATTATTCAAGTTAAAATGAACCAAACTAAAATAAATGTTCCTGTAACACAGCTAACATACCTTTGCTCCCTTTTCACCCTGAGAAAGGAAAAGGAAAAAAAGAGCCGCTTATTCCGTATGTCTGGTCAGTTATGCAGCTGTACATCATTCACAGTTATACACACAGATACTTATAGTAATGTTTTACCTTTTGCCCTCGTTCACCCTGGGAGGACACACCAGAGCCAAAGCCAGACCTTGAATCTCCCTTTGGTCCTGCGGGGCCTCTGTCCCCCTTTGAACCTTTCTCTCCTTTGTCACCTTTGTCACCTTTAGCACCGCTGACACCTGCTGTTGATGTTTTGGATGAATTACATTAGCAAATGAGGAACAACTTGATTTTAAAGTGACTTATTCAATGACAAGTTGCACGAGCCAAGCCACGCCTCAATACATCACACAGAGAATGTTTATCTTGCATTGATTATCTTATCATGATCTTATATTTCATTCTTCTACTAGACGACCTCCAGCCTTGTTCTCACTCTGATTGAACCAGTGATGATCAGACATCACTCCCTCCACCAACCACACCACAAAGCTCACACAGCACTAATCAGTAATGTGGAAATGTGATGGTCACCACAGCACTGACTGAGATTAGAATGTGCAAACAATCAAAATCACCAAAAGCACAAGCCAAACAAGGCTGTAATGAAAGAAAAAAGAAAACGTGCTGTAAGTTCATGTGGACCCAAAGTGTCTGTGGTTGTACTGACAGCAGGCAGAGAAGCACTCTCCTGCAGAGGGCACTGCTGCATCATTCATAACTTCTGACTGGATCATCTTCAGGCCAGTTCGAATGTAAACTACAGAGGCAACTTTGTCCATGAAAAAAAATTGTACTAAAATTGTACATGTGTATTTCTTCCTACAGGGATGAAGACAGAAGCTGTAGCTTGCATCCAACCTTCTTGCAGGACAAGCCATGTTAAATAATTGAGATCAACCACCAAAAGATTGACAAAAGATGACAAACCTCCACCAACAAGCCCACAGTTGCATGACAAATTACAGCAGCTAGAGACACAGCACTCATTCTACCCTGACACAGGATGGCCACACGTCAATTAGGACATAATCCTAACTGAACATTCTGCAAGACGTGCATTGATCCTTCTTCCTCCGACAACCCACCTTTTGGGCCTGGTGATCCAGACTGGCTGTAGTCCACTGACAGCTGCAGATACCTGTCATCTAAAGTCAACACAAACACAATTTAACCTGCTTTTCAGCAGGTCTGCAAGTGTCGGCTTGCTGAGCAGAGAATGCAGAGCCTTGTTGATGTCTGAGTTTTTTAGAAGAATAAATGTGTCCTAGTGTTAAAGCAAAATTTGGTACAATTTCCCCATGATTACTTAGGTTTTTAAAGTATGAAATAAAGCCAAATGTGAATTTTAGACTGTTTTTCTTCCACTTTTGCAGGGCTCCTGTAACAAAAAATACTCTACTGCTATAACTTTCCACCTGAGGGAGCTCAAGAGTTTTAAATCAAGTCAGCATGATGAAACTGTGCAACAAAAAGTGCCCACACTTTCAGGTCCAGACAAGCACCTTTATGTACATATTTCTGGATAAAAGCACAGTGATTCTATGAGATCTTTCTCTGGCAGCAACTGGTATACAATTAAAAACTTCCATGACACTTGACTGTTTACTGTGATGAGCATTTTGGCAGCTGCTAGCACGCTGAAGATTTACAGCCGCAAGCTGATGCAAACGAAGACTTATTTTACCTGATTCTTTGAGGCTGTCCTTTTGTGAGGATGTCAGTGGTGGTTCAGGCGCTGGACGGAAGGATGCAGGGGTGGTCTGGGGATACAACAGCAAAGTTTAAAACATGCACTGTCAGCATTCTCTTTACATTCTATTTGCCAGCATTAATTCCAAACCTTTAATGGCTCAGATCAGATGTTTGCCAGTACTATTCCTCAGTACACAAGGTAAACTCAACTGAAAACTGGTCTTGAAATGAATTTCTAAACACCCTGCTCGTATTTTTGTGCCAAAGTTGCTGATAACCTGAGTAAACATACAGTCAACAACATGTTTATTCACCAATATCCATCAGTGTTATTCTTGTCAGGAGGCAGAGTCTATGAAGTCTGAGAGTGTCAGACTATACTAAGAGTCAAAATCCAATTCCCATAATGCAATTAGATCCTCCCTTCCACCTAAACGGCCCCTTTGTTTGAACCCCACATTTCCAGTTAAGACAGGCTTTATTTTAAAAAGCTTTGTGTTTTTTTAGTCTCAGTTTAAGCTGACCTTCACAGTGTGTCCTGTCTGTCTCCTGTCATCTTCACCGCTGCCAAAGTCACCAGAGGCCTGAGAGACAGAGCGAGATGTTACACAACAACTTTCAGATGCTGAGCCTCATCTTTGACTAAAATATTCACCAAAATACTCACAGCATCAGAGTCGTCCTCATCATCACACAAACGCTCAGCTGCCTGAGGGTTTCCCACCAGTCGCAGCTCTGCGATCTCACCCTAAAATCACACACACAGAGTGGGTGCATTTTATTTTACTGTGATGACAAAAGTCTGTGTGCAATCACAAATGATATTAGTTTCTTTTGAAACTAAGATATGGAAAGTATGAGAAACAGGACTCATGAAGTGGAAGAACATTGTGTCAGATGCCATTATTACTCTGCAAATTACCTTAAATAATTCTGTACAGTAATTCTGCTCTTAAATATAATACAGGCAGGTCTGAGGCCGGGTGCACTTTGTGCTGCACAGCAGAGACCAGTTTGTGCCCCTGAAAAGTATTTGTTCAGATGATTTTGGCAGAAAAGGTTCAAGGATGCAACTAAACATGAAACAAAATTAAAGAAGTCTGATGTGGAGTTTGAACTTTTGTCATGAATTATATCCTTTTCCTCTCCACTTTTCCACTTTAAAGACCACGTGATGCTCACACCTGAGTCACTGACTGGATGAAAGATGAAGGTCAGAGGTCAAAGGTGAGAGAATTAGATTTGAATAGATATGAAGGGTTAAGCCTCCCCTTTCTGGAGCCAGTGACCCAGCCACAAACGTGCCCTGGAGGTGAGTGATCCGACCCCATGAAGAGGTTACACTTCTACATACAAACGCACACAAACTCAAACTCAACACACGTGCTCTCTCAGTATAGAATGCATTTTTCTGACTAGTTCAGGTCCTGTGGGTGACATTTGAAAGAGGACACATTGCTGTTTTTCATTCATTCCTGTCATAAATGTGATGAACAAACATCTCTTCAGCACTTGAGCATCTCCTCTGCTGGTACGCTGGAGTTTATAGTTAGAAAATAGTCCTCTCCTCAAAATGCTAGCAAGTAAAAAAGAAGCATTACTGGTATTTTTAAAAACAAGACAAATAGTCTGTAAAAGTCATCATTTTGTGTAAAAATATATGGTAAGTTACACAGTAGCTGTGTACGTTATTCATCAAAGCTGGTCCAAAGACAGCACTTCATTGATAAAACAATGTCCTCCAAAGTCTGTATTTAAAGGCAGTACATCATAAAAAGCTAGCTAACCCAAATACACATGATTCAGCCAAATCCACTTGTTTGTAGTCCACTTATAGCATTCAGCATCTTATTTGGATGTTAATTTGAAACTAAATCCTCACCTTGAACTTATCAGTGTCAGCTCCTCCAGCCTGACCCACAAAGATCCCTGCTCCGGCATCGAACTCCATCAAATCTGGGGAGCGCTCAAACTTCACCACCTGTGGCTCAGAGTCACAGCCTTGGTACAAAGTCACCCGATCCTCAAAAACAGACAACGAGAAGCGACTCCAGGTGTTCACCAGACTGGGCACATCAAAGCTGGCTGCCTCATATGAGGCCTCAGCGTCAGGTTCGGTGTAAAAGAACTGCACCTTCTGACGACCGGACTGCACAGCACTGAGCTTGACACCAATGTAGATGAGCTTCTGGGGCCCATCAGTAATAGAGAAGAGGACAGAGGCAGCGGGGGTGGAGGGCTTGAGGTGGAAGAGGAGGGAGAAGTGGCGGTAGAAAGGGCTAGGGACATGGGCCAGAACGGGCTGGCCCGACGCTGCAGCAGAGGTGAAGAGGAAAGCAGCCTCATCCCTCGGCCCTGAAACCCTGATGATTTCATCTGGAGGGGGGTCCCCAATCAGCTGGAGCAAAGAGATGCCACTATCCTCTGCAGGGGAGGAAGAGACAGGAAATTAAAATTTAGAGTCAGAAACTTGAAAGATAAAATCATGGACACTGCCTTCAAGTGCAGCTTTAAACATAAGTTTAAGCACATGAATGACAAAGAGCTGGGTAAGTGACATGTTATTGTTCAACGCATGTGTTTCTATACACACACACACCGATCAGGCATAACATTATGACCACCTGCCTACTACTGTTTACACAGGAGTCAATGTGGCAGTTGGTTGGCCCTCATGTCACTCTGCAGCTCACTGTGCATCTTCTGTGAATCCATTTACTACCAGTTCTACTGTCAGGAAGAGCACAGATGTGAAAAACTTATGTAGAAGGAGTGAAAACTGTGGTCGTGAGGACGGGTTAGAGAGAATTGTTTAGACCAATCCAACAGCCTCACCACTCTAGGTGTGATATCACCACTACAGCCCCTGACTCTTTCTCTTCATAGAGACCAATGGACAGTGTTTCTCATTTTCAACCATATCTGTAAGCCGTGGTCGTCCATGACCCTGTCTCCAGTTCACTTCCTTAGACACTGTTGGTAGGTACTAACCACTTCAGACCAACAACACCCACCAAGACCTGTAGTGTGGGAGATGATCTGACCCAGTCATCACCATCACAGTCTGGCCCTTGTCAAAGTCACTCAGATCCTTACACTTGCCCATTTTTCCTGCTTCCAACACGACAACTTTGAGGACTGAATGTTCACTTGCTGCCTAATATACCCCCCACACTGACAGGGGCCACTGTAACAGATAGTCAGTGTTATACACTTCACCTGCCAGTGGTCAGAATGTTATGGCTGATCGGTGTAGGTGCGTTATACATATACAGTGCGGCAAATAAGTATTTGATACACCACCGATTTTTCAAGTTTTCCCACTTACAAAGAATGGACAGTTCTGTAATTTTCATCGTAGGTACACCTCAACTGTGAGA